>NC_045436.1:83985972-84087716 GCF_002776525.5 Piliocolobus tephrosceles | reverse complement strand
AACTGCAGAGCCAGATGAAGTAACTGTGGAAGTCACAGGAAATAGGAGTAGTATCTGGCACAAACCACTACATTCAATATGATTAGTGGTCATGCCAAGGTGTGTGAGCTTAGTCCTGAACAGATATCTGAGTCCTCAGTTCATAACTTGGAACCACTTTGAAAAGATTGGAACAATGCAGTATGTAGACACAAGAACCAACACTGTTTGAATTATTACTCATAATATGACTTCCTGTGAAAACAGGAAAAAAAATTATTCTAGTGTTATCTTTGTAGATGGGAGAGCTAATTTATATCAGCCTATTTACTTCACAGTTACTAAAAAGGAACTTTCTCCCAGATTCTGACAATGGGTTGACAGTCATTTATAGATCCTAGTTTTCTGGGTTATAAGTTCTTTTAAACTATGTTTAAATATCATTACCATTTTAGGTGACAGTTTGAGAAATTGAATTTGACATGACTAAAGGATTTTTATTTTTATTTTTATTTTTATTCAGTAGACAAGCAGTACAGGCTCAACGTAGAAATTTATAGAATGAAAAAAATGAAAAGGAAATAAGAATAATCTCTAATGCAATCATCAATGACTGCTATTCTCAATATTTTATTACACCTCTTTTTCCACATATTTGCAGTAGAGACTTGGAGAATATATTTGCAAAAGTTATATATTACAAAAGATTGTTATCCAAAATATACAAAGTACTCTGAAAACTCAGCAATATGAAAACAAATAACCTGATTTTAACAGGGTGAAGGGCTTGAATAAAAGCTTCAACAAACAAAGATTTACAGATGTCAAACAACCATATGAAAAGATGCTCGGCATCACATGTCATTAAAGAATTGCAAACTGAAACAATAAGATGCCACAACACACCTGTTAAAATGGTCAAAATCCAAAGCACTAATAACACCATATGCTAGTGAGGATCAGGAGCAACAGAAATCATCATTTATTGCTGGTAGTAATACAGAAAGGCACAGCTATTTTAGAGAATGGTTTGGCAGTTTCCTAACAAAACTAAACATATTCTTACCATATAATCCACCAATTATATTATTTGCTATTCAAATGAATTGAAAACGTATGCTCACACAAAAGCCTGCATACAGATGTTTATAGCAGCCTCATTTGTAATTGTCAAAATTGGAGTAACCAAGATATTTGTCAGTAAGTAAATGTAGAAGTGAATTGTGGTACATCCATGACATAAAATATCATTCAGTGATAAAAAGAAATGTAGTATCCTTTTTGCAACAGCAAAGACATGGCATCAACTTAAATGCCCATCAACGATAGATCAGATAAAGAAAATGTGGCACATGTACATCATGGAATATTATGCAGCCATAAAAAAGAATGAGATCATGTCCCTTGCAGGGTGCCATTATCCTTAACAGGCTAATTCAGGAACAGAAAAACAGATACTACATGTTCTCACTTATGAGTGGGAGCTAAATGATGACAACACCTGGGCACATGCAGGGGAACAACACACACTGGGGCCTATCAGAGGGTGGAGGGTGGAAGGAAGGAAAAGATCAGGAAAAATAACTAATTGGTACTAGGCTTAACACCTGGGTGATGAAACAATTTGTACAAAAACCCCCTATGACACAAGTTTTCCTATGTAACAAACCTGCACTTGTACTTCTAAACTTAAAATAAAAGCTTTAAAAAAAAAATAAAGACAGAAATTGAAATCAGAAAAAAAAATGTGGTGTCAAGCCTTGAAAATACATGCAGGAGCCTTTAATGTTTATGACTATGTTAAAAGAGCCAGTCTCCAAAGGTTACATAGTGTATGATTCCACGTATATGATTTCTGGAAAGGCAAAACTATTGAGACAGTTACTTCCCATAAACATGTAGTTATTATATGTAAATCAAAAAATGTATTCCAAAATAAGATCAGCTGTTTCCAGAGGTTGAGGGGGAGAAGGATAAATAAGTAGACTTCAGATTATTTTTAGGGTAGTGAAACTGTTATTTATGAGTGGTAGGTACATGCCATTATACAATTGTGCAAACCCATATAATGTACAACACCAAGAGTGGCCCCTAATACAGTATATGGTATGGACTCAGAGTGATAGTGATATGTTAATAACAGTTTATCAGTTGTAACAAATGTACCCCTGTGATACAGGATGTTGATAGTGAGGGAGGCTGTGGGTATATAGTGGGGAGTTGTATATTGAAAATCTCCATATTTTTATTCAGTTTTGCTCTGAATATAGAACTGCCCTAAATAATAATAATAATAATAATAATAATAATAATAATAATAATAATAAAGAATTGAAGTTCTGATAAAGGCTACAACATGGATAAGCCTTGAAAACCTTATACCAATTGAAAAAAAGATGACTATTATATAATTCCACTTAAATACAATATCTAAATAGGAAAATTGATAGGGATAGAGAGTAGATTAGAGGTTACCAGAGATTGAGGGGAGGTGTGAAAGAGAAGTTACTGATTAATGAATACAGATTTTCTGTCTGGAGTGGAAAAAACAATTTTAAAATAGTGGTGATAATTACACAACACTGTGAATGTAATTAATGCCATTAAATAGTTTGGCCTTTCACGTGCAACATAGAATTATTCAGTAAGACAATGCCATAAGGAAAGGTAACGCTTGCCTTAGAGGATTTTGAATTCTCTTTCTCATATGTACTCTTATTTTGGTATAACATTTTAAGTGCATAGTTTGATAAATGTTGACAAACATATGTCTGCTCTCTATCTCTCCAATCAAAATATATATTTATGTTAAATATTTATATTAAAAAAACCTTTCTGCAACTTTCCAGTCAATATTTTTCCTCTACCAGAAGCAACCATGATTATTTTTATCAACAATACTGTAAATTCATTTTAACATTATTCATTAGCATACCAGCTACAAGCTTTGTGGGTTTATTGATTAGAATTCTCCTGCGTGGATTTGAAGTTACACTTACAGGCCATAAAAGCAAGATCAAGTCAGGAATTAAAAAATAATAAGGTGGCCAGGCATGGTGGCTCACGCCTGTAATCTCAGCACTTTGGGAGGCCCAGGCGGGTGGATCACCTACGGTCAGGAATTTGAGACCAGTCTGGCCAACATGGCAAAACCCCGTTATCTACTAAAAATACAAAAATTAGCTGGGTGTAGTGGTGTGTGTCTATAATCCCAGCTACTTGGGAGACTGAGGCAGTAGAATCATTTGAACCCGGGAGGCAGAGGTTGAAGTGAGCTGAGACTGTACCACTGCACTCCAGCCTGGGAGAAAAAGTGAGACTCCATCTCAAAATAATGATGATAATAATAATAATAATAATAATAATAATAATAATGTGTAAAAGAAGCACAAGAATATTCTACCTACCTCTTGATAGTTCAAAGGCAATATGGGCTTGGGTGGTTGCACATTAAAATAAACTTGGTGTAAGAGTGAGGTCAAAGAGAAAAAAAGCACTCAAATGAGCTCTCCTAATTTACTATGATATATGACTATGTGTCATATATAAGACCCAGAGATGACTCAGAGTCTGGTATGCTTGTCAAATGTGCAGTAATGGAATAAAGTGTATCTGTGTAAAAGGGGCTACTGAAGGGACTACAAAAGTCAAGGGAAAAAATGGGAGCCAAGGAAAACAAGTCTTTTGATCAGAAGGAGATCTACAGGGCTACCTGGTGTCAACATGATGCTAAGGAGAGCCAGAGAAAGCATGATTGAAGCCAAGGGAAATCAGTACACAAGGTATACAGTTATAAGCTTCAATAACAAATGGCAGTAGAGCAGACTGTCTCTCCAGTGAGGAGGGTCCATTGCCTCCTGTCGACATATACCTAAAGAAAAGCATGTTGGCTTTGGGAAAGAGACGCTTCTGCCCTGTGCCACAAACTCATGTAAGGGTTTCTCTCATTTCAGTCAGCACGGTATCTTTTAGGGTAAGAAGGAACAAAGACATAAATCTGAGACATTATTTGAAGGATTGTTTAAATCGGCAGCTTCAGGTTAGATATTTAGTTTAATTATCTCCCTTGCTAAACAGTAATCTGGGAGGAGGATTGGAATGAAAAACAGATTAGTTATTGACAACAAATAAAATAATTGTATTTTCTGTAAATGTCTGAGTAGCTATACACATTAAATTTATGGTCTGCTGCCATTTCATTTAAAGACCAGGTTGAATACAGACTATGAACTGTATCTTAAAAATTAGAACCATATCTGGCAAAAGTGACATCATCAAACTATTTAAATTATTTTTGTGCTCTTTTCTAGACTAGTGTTTGTAGTAGAATTTATGTGCATTCATACTATTCTTAGGCTTATATCCTGATTATTTTCACTTAACATTATGCAATGAAAATTTTACACGTTTAAAAATTCTCTAAAATGTTTTTAATATCTGTACAAAATTCAAATGGATTTACTGAAATGTGTTTACATACTCTCCTGTATTTGCATACGAAATCTAGTTTTGCAATTAATAGAAATAATATAAATGTATAAGCTGTTTGGACTATATCTCTAAATACTAATTCAGTATGTTTTTCCTAAGATTGAAATTTGTGAGTCAAAATAGATGAAGATTTTAAAAGTTAGCATATACTGCCAAATTGCTTTCCAAAAGCTCTGTGAAAATTTACACAGCTACTAGGAGGGAAGAAGGTGCCAATCATAAAGAGTACACTTGCCAGGATTATATAAGATTATTATGAATCTTTGATAATTTGATAGGTCAAACATTGTATAATCTTTAATCAGAATTTTTTATTATCTTTGAGTGGTATGATAGATGGCTACTGGAGGGAATTCGTAAAGACATAGTCTCTGCACCTGGGAAACATAAAGTTGTTATTTAAAACCTGGTTACAGGTTCTGGATTTTTATTTAATATTGTTCTGGGGCTCTTTTTCCTTAGAAGAACATATTGCAGTCAAATTTTGTAAAATATACTATTTTTTTCTTCCCAAGTCTAACATTGATTGCTCCAAATTCTGTCTTTAAGTAATGTATTTTATAAATGGGGCTTACTTTATTTGAATTATATATATTTTTGAAATAGTTTAAATATTACTATTCCTTAATCCAGAAAATAATTTTTGTTTGTTTATTTGTTTTTAAATATCAGCCGTGTGTCAGGCACTATGGTATGTGTGAAACATCAGACATGGTCTCTGTTTTCAAGAAATTCACAATTTTGGGTGTAGGAGGAAACAGGAGACCTATGAAGGAGTCATCTATAATATAATTCTACTAATATTCATTAGAAGTAAAGAGAGAGAGTTCTATATAAGAATTTATAATTGAATGCTGTACTTTGAACTTCAATCGGGCAACTTAGTACTATATCTCCAGTACTTAGGAAATTTCCTGGTACACAGCACCACACAGGACGTAATGCCTGATTACATAGCATTTGCCGACAGTAGGGACAAATATCAAACATTTACTTGCATTTTCAAAAATAATAGTTTTGTATATTGTTGATATATACATAAATAATAATAATTCTCATAGGTAGCCAAATGTTCATTATTAGTATGCAGGCAAACAATAGTGTTTGCTATCACATCCATCAGGTGATCTCCTCCCAAGTGACCATTGAGAAAACCTAAATGCAATTTTTAAGGCACAAGTTTATCAACTTTTAGAGCTATTTACATAGAGAGAGATTTAAAGATTCATAAACCACAAAAATAACATCTTTATTTACAAATACTGCTTTTTCCACTTACATTTTATGAAACAAGCTTATTCACCCATTCACAATTATCTCCAATATTAGTATCCTTTAAAAAATCTCTGTGGTAGTGTGTGTTATGGTTCTATAACCAAATACTTAATACTAGGTAACTTACAAGGAACAGAAATTTATCTTCTCACAGTTCTTGAGGCTGAGAGTCCGAGATCATGGCACTGCCAATTTTGGTGTCCAGTTAAGGCACCATCTCTACTTTCAAGATGGCACCTTGAGCACTGCATCCTACAATGGATAGAAACACTGTGCCCTCACATAATAGAAGACAGAGGGGCAAAAGAGAATGAACTCCTTTGGTCAAGCTCTTTTACGGTAGCATTAAGGCATTCATCCATTCATGCAGATGGAGCCCTTATAACCTAAACATATCCCCAAAACTTCCACATCCCAATCTGTTGCTTTTAGGATCAAGTTTTAATAAGAGTTTTTAGAAGGGACAAAAATATTCAAACTATAGCCATCATCAAGGTTATGTTTGGCATCTCATCTAATAGATTATTCAGAATGCTTTGCATTTGCTTGGATAATCTTTGAATTTGCCTGAACTTTTGTTGTTGAAAACTTTATCATAGGCCACAGGCATCTATTCTCACTGCTTTATGCAAGTTTGCTTTCTAATTTTCCTGTAGATATATACTTATGATTTCCTCAACCATATAACTTACTGCATCATTTATTTCACGGTTTTACAAAAAGGTATCCAACTCTTGCAATTTTACATCATATCTTAAGATAAAAGGAAAAACAACTAAATTTGTATTAAATTTCATTGCTTCCTTTTTGCCATGTATTCCATAGGGTATGGAGGCAGGAGAAAGTAGTTCTATAAGCATCCGACACTCTTATTGATTGTTCAACTTTTCAACTAAGTTGTCTTCAGTAAATAAGACTTTATTTTCAAAATAAAGTAAATAAGAACATGCCCTGTAATACTAAAGACTTTGTAAGGATTTTAGTATCACATGATTTCCCCCTTTATAACATAATAATTTGGGAAAAATTGTGCCTTACATTAAGAAGTAAAATATTGTTCTGGCTAGGAAGATAAAATCAAACTTGGCCTTAAAGTATAGAGTAAGTGGGATTTTTTCAGATAGATAATGGGCTGTTCAGGAACAGAGGTTTGTATATTTGTGTTCTGTTAAAGTACTAGAACTAGTCAAACATGGGGAGAAGGCATGGGACTTAGGGTTACTTGGTTCTGTATAAAACTTACAGTGTTATTAGGGACAATGCAAAGGGTATTGAAGTTTGTAATTGTCAACTAACTCTTCTCAAAAAAAAAAAAACTTACATATGAACAATGAAAATTATGGACAAAATCTTGTTACAAACTCTAGACTGTGAGCTCTCTGAAAGATATGTAACTGCACCAAACCAATCTGTTTCAATTTTTATGTAACAAAATTGTAAGTTGATTTTCAGTTGCCATGGACCCCCAGGATGAAGGTTACATAACCTTATAAGCACTCCCAGATGAACCAAGTGTGCGACCACAGGTGGAACCTAAATCTTTAGACCGAGAAGCTGGGACTAAATTAAAAAGTGAACACCAAATGGCAGAATCCAGCTGGCATCATCCTATGAAAGGATGCAGGCAGATCATGTCTCCTGGCAACCCTTCATGACAAGATCCAATCAGATCATGCCTCATCATCCTCTGTGTATAAAACCTGCCCTAGACTCCAGGTTTGAAAGACAGATTTGAATGTTTTCTCCTGTCTCTTTGCCAGTTGATCTGAAATAAGGCTATTTGTTTTCTCAAAAGCCAATGCCATTGTATTGGCTTCTATACACATTGGGCAACAAGCCCATTTATTGCTTGGTAACAGAAGGAACCAAGGAACAGAAGGAATAGAAGAACTTATGTATCATTGTTGAAGTGACAAATTAATTAGATGCTATAGTGTTCTCTTTTTTTGTTTCTTTGTTTGTTTCCCTGACAAAGTTCTAAATGTTACAGATACATATTTCCCCCAAACTTTAAACTTCATACCCTCACAAATGGAGAGTGAAAGTGCCTGCCCAATATCTTCTTCTATACTTTAAAGTCCTTAAGCCCATAACCTATGTGCTCAATCAAGGATGTTAATTGCATGAAAATGGGAAAATATCATTTTCCTGAGCCAACATCCCATTAGATCTTAGTGAGCATGAATGGAGAGGGTGGAAAATGACATTAAAATGTAGATTAGATTTGTCTGGAAAGGTAATGAACTTCTAAGTGAGCATAAGATAAATTCTGATTTCTAATAAAAATGTAAACCAGCCAGGTTTCAGTTATCATTACCAAAATTTTGCATGGCTCTAATCTTTACTCATTTCATGCTGCAACCAGTCTATTCTGACAGATCTTGGTATCTCCTTATTTAAAAAATAAATCTCCCTAAACTTTATATATTCTGTCAAAGGAAATTTAGAAAAGAGTAGCTTCATCATATCTTAATTACATCTAATTTAGGTTTGTATTATCAGCACCTGAATCCACAAAAGACACATGTTTGTTGAATATACAAAATGAGTAGTTCTGCATATGATTTTACTATGTATAGAGCTATTCGAATCACAGTAAAAATAATTTTTAATTTTTTAAACACTTAAGGACACTAATATGAATAAAACAATTCAAAGTTTAGATAAATGCTGATAAGCAATAAAATTATTCTTTCAAATAAAGTTTAGTAGACCTTTATAAATTAATATCATTAAAGAATACATTAAAACATAATGCAACATATACTAATGAAAAGAATACTTTAGTGGAGCTGCAGTTAACAACTTGTATTAGTCAAGCAATACTTAAAAATGAATACCATGAAGTACTAGTGCAACCTTATAACTTAGACAGTCTTATAGAGTTTATTGCTTATGAAAATTAAAATTAACTTTCTCTCAAAGGACTTCGAGGTTAAGATCAAGATATATTTTATAATACATGATGTAGTAAGTAGGATAATTTTCCCTCAAGGTTTTGCTGGTTCTTGAAGGAAGATGGGAGACTCTCCCACCAAGAATTATAGTAAGATTCCTCGGAACCTAAAGCTCCATGCATTGCCTGGTCATTCTGTATTCATCAGTACCTGTGATTGAGCCTCATAATCACAGAAAGCTAAGATTCCTGCTGTATAATAATTGCAGAGAAGAGTGTGTCTGGACTGTGGAGATTCACTGGCACCTCTCTCGTTGCTTTTGTGCCCAGCAATTAACACAGGCAGGACAATTATAGAAATCATGGCTGGATAAGGGCACGGCAAGCCCGCGGGCTCATACCTTCAGGGATGAAGATATAGTTTACCACACTATAAGCAACCTAACCTAGTTGAAGGGCTGGCTGAGTGGGAAATCTGATTTTATGGTAGAGGGAGTTTGGTAATAAGTGTAAATTATGGCGTCAGAACCAGTTACCATAATAAGACTATACCTTTACTGACTAATCTTCCTGTCATATGTCTTCCTTTTTCTTTTTATAGAGATTTGGACCAGTCATAATCTTGAAGTGTCAGCAACAAAATAGGTTTAATGCACACCATGAATAGATCTGAACAATGCAAGGAATTGACTATCACAAATACATGTTCATATATATATATAGAAACAAATGACATTCCTCATAAAGCTTACATTTTAATAGAGAAAGCCATGCTTATTATTATTATTACTATTCTTTTTATTGTGCTTTAAGTTCTGGGATACATGTGCAGAACGTGCAGGTTTGTTACATAGGTATACATGTGCCATGGTGGTTTGCTGCACCCATCAACCAGTCATCAACATTAGGTATTTCTCCTAATGCTATTCCTCTCCTTCCCCCCATCCCCTGGCAGGCCCCAGTGTGTGATGTTCCACTGCCTGTGCCTATATATTCTCATTGTTCAACTCCCACTTATAAGTGAGAACATGCGGTGTTTTGTTTTCTGTTTCTGTGTTAGTTTTCTGAGAATGATGGTTTCCAGCGTCATCCATGTCCCTGTAAAGGACGTGAACTCATTCTTTCTTATAGCTGGATAGTATTCCATGATGTATATATGACACTTTTTTTTATCCAGTCTAACATTGATGGGCATTTGGGTTGGTTCCAAGTCTTTGCTATTGTGAATAGTGCCACAATAAACATATGTGTGCATATGTCTTTATAGTAGAATGATTTATAATCCTTTGACTATATACCCAGTAATAGGATTGCTGGGTCAAATGGTATTTCTACTTCTAGATTCTTGAGGAATTGCCACACTGTCTTCCACAATGGTTGAATTAATTTACACTCCCACCAACAGTGTAAAGGTGTTCCTATTTCTCCACATCCTCTCCAACATCTGTTGTTTCCTGACTTTTTAATGATCGCCATTCTAACTGGCATGAGATGGTATCTCATTGTGGCTTTGATTTGCATTTCTCTAATGACCAGTGATGATGAGCTTTTTTTCATGTTTGTTGGCCACATAAACGTCTTCTTTTTAAAAGTGTCTGTTCATATACTTCACCCACTTTTTGATGGAGATGTTTGTTTCTTTCTTGTAAATTTGTTTAAGTTTCTTGAAGATTCTGGATATTTGCCCTTTGTCAGATGGATAGATTGCAAAAAATTTCTCCCATTCTGTAGGTTGCCTGTTTACTCTGATGCTAGTTTATTTTGCTCTGCAGAAGCTCTTTAGTTTAATTAGATTCTATTTGCCAATTTTGGCTTTTGTTGCCATTGCTTTTGGTGTTTTAGTCATGAAGTCTTTGCTTAAACCTATGTCCTGAAAGGTATTGCCAGGTTTTCTTCTAGGATTTTTATGGTTTTAGGTTTTACATTTAAGCCTTTTATTCATCTTGAGTTAATTTTGGTATAAGGTATAAAGAAGAGAGCCAGTTTCAAATGTCTGCATATTGCTAGCCAGTTTTCCCAATACCATTTATTAAATAGGGAATCCATTCCCCATTACTTGTTATTGTCAGCTTTGTCAAAGATCAGATTGTTGCCTATATGTGCTATTATTTCTGAGGCCTCCATTCTGTTCCATTGATCTATATATTGGTTTGGTGGCAGTCCCATGCTCTTTTGGTTACTATAGCATTATAGTATAGTTTAAAGTCAGGTAACACGATTCCTCCAGCTTTGTTCTTTTTGCTTAAGATTGACTTGGCTATGTGGGCTCTTTTTGGCTTCTATATGAAATTAAAACTAGTTTTTTCCAATTCCAGCCAAACTAAGTTTCATAATTGAAGGAGAAATAAAATCCTTTACAGATAAGCAAATGTTTAGAGATTTTGTCACCACCAGGCCTGACTTACAAGAGACCCTGAAGGAAGCAATAAACATGGAAAGGAACAACCGGTACCAGCCATTGCAAAAACATGCCAAAATGTAAAGACCATTGAGGCCAGGAAGAAACTGCATCAACTAATGAGCAAAATAACCAGTTAATATCATAATGGCAGGATCAAGTTCACACATAATAATATTAACCTTAAATGTAAATGAACTAAATGCTCCAATTAAAAGACACAGACTGGCATACTGGATAAAGAGTCAAGACCCATCAGTCTGCTGTATTCAGGAGACCCATATCACATGCAGAGAGATACATAGGCTCAAAATAAAGGGATGGAGGAAGATCTACCAAGCAAATGGAGAACAAAAAAAAAGCAGGGGTTGCAATCCTAGTCTCTGATAAAACAGACTTTAAATCATCAAAGATCAAAAGAGACAAAGAAGGCCATTACATAATGGTAAAGGGATCAATTCAACAGGAAGAGCTAACTATCCTAAATATATATGCCCCCAATACAGGAGCACCCAGATTCATAAAGCAAGTCCTTAGAGACGTGCAAAGAGACTTAGACTCCCATACAATAATAATGGGAGACTTCAACACCCCACTGTCAACATTAGACAGATCAACGAGACAGAAAGTTAACAAGGATATCCAGGAATTGAACTCATCTCTGCAGCAAGCAGACCTAATAGACATCTACAGAACTCTCCACCCCAAATCAACAGAATACACATTCTTCTCTGCACCACATCACACTTATTCCAAAATGGACCACATAATTGGAAGTAAAGCACTCCTCAGCAAATGTACAAGAACAGAAATTATAACAAACTGTCTCTCAGACCACAGTGCAATCAAACTAGAACTCAGGACTAAGAAACTCAATCAAAACTGCTCAACTACATGGAAACTGAACAACTTGCTCCTGAATGACTACTGGGTACATAACAAAATGAAGGCAGAAATAAAGATGTTCTTTGAAACCAATGAGAACAAAGATACAACATACCAGAATCTCTGGCACACATTTAAAGCAGTATGTAGAGGGAAATCTATAGCACAAAATGCCCACAAGAGAAAGCAGGAAAGATCTAAAATTGACACTCTAACATCACAATTAAAAGGACTAGAGAAGCAACAGCAAACACATTCAAAAGCTAGCAGAAGGCAAGAAATAACTAAGATCAGAGCAGAACTGAAGGAGATAGAGACACAAAAAACCCTCCAAATAATCAATGAATCCAGGAGTTGGTTTTTTGAAAAGATCAACAAAATTGACAGACCACTAGCAAGACTAATAAAGAAGAAGAGAGAGAAGAATCAAATCGACACAATAAAAAATGATAAAGGGGATATCACCACCAACCCCACAGAAATACAAACTACCATCAGAGAATACTATAAACACCTCTACGCAAATCAACTAGAAAATCTAGAAGAAATGGATAATTTCCTGGACACTTACACTCTTCCAAGACTAAACCAGGAAGAAGTTGAATCCCTGAATAGACCAATAGCAGCCTCTGAAATTGAGGCAATAATTAATAGCCTACCAACCAAAAAAAGTCCAGGACCAGATGGATTCACAGCTGAATTCTACCAGAGGTACAAGGAGGAGCTGGTACCATTCCTTCTGAAACTATTCCAATCAATAGAAAAAGAGGGACTCCTCCCTAACTCATTTTATGAGGCTAACATCATCCTGATACCAAAGCCTGGCAGAGACACAACAAAAAAAGAGAATTTTAGATCAATATCCCTGATGAACATCGATGCAAAAATCCTCAATAAAATACAGGCAAACCGGATTCAGCAGTATATCAAAAAGCTTATCCACCATGATCAAGTTGGCTTCATCCCTGGGATGCAAGGCTAGTTCAACTTTCACAAATCAATAAATGTAATCCAGCATATAAACAGAACCAAAGACAAGAACCACATGATTATCTCAATAGATGCAGAAAAGGCTTTTGACAAAATTCAACAGCCCTTCATGCTAAAGACGCTCAATAAATTCGGTATTGATGGAACGTATCTCAAAATAATAAGAGCTATTTATGACAAATCCACAACCAATATCATACTGAATGGGCAAAAACTGGAAGCATTCCCTTTGAAAACTGGCACAAGACAGGGATGCCCTCTCTCACCACTCCTATTCAACATAGTGTTGGAAGTTCTGGCTAGGGCAATCAGGCAAGAGAAAGAAATCAAGGGTATTCAGTTAGGAAAAGAAGAAGTCAAATTGTCCCTGTTTGCAGATGACATGATTGTATATTTAGAAAACCCCATTGTCTCAGCCCAAAATCTCCTTAAGCTGATAAGCAACTTCAGCAATGTCTCAGGATACAAAATTAATGTGCAAAAATCACAAGCATTCTTATACACCAGTAACAGACAAACAGAGAGCCAAATCATGAATGAACTTCCATTCACAATTGCTTCAAAGAGAATAAAGTACCTAGGAATCCAACTTACAAGGGATGTAAAAGACCTCTTCAAGGAGAACTACAAACCACTGCTCAGTGAAATCAAAGAGGACACAAACAAATGGAAGAACATACCATGCTCATGGATAGGAAGAATCAATATCGTGAAAATGGCCATACTGCCCAAGGTTATTTATAGATTCAATGCCATCCCCATCAAGTTACCAATGAGTTTCTTCACAGAATTGGAAAAAACTGCTTTAAAGTTCATATGGAACCAAAAAAGAGCCCGCATTGCCTAGTCAATCCTAAGTCAAAAGAACAAAGCTGGAGGCATCACGCTACCTGACTTCATACTATACTACAAGGTTACAGTAACCAAAACAGCATGGTACTGGTACCAAAACAGAGATATAGACCAATGGAACAGAACAGAGTCCTCAGAAGTAATACCACACATCTACAGCCATCTGATCTTTGACAATCCTGAGAGAAACAAGAAATGGGGAAAAGATTCCCTATTGAATAAATGGTGCTGGGAAAATTGGCTAGCCATAAGTAGAAAGCTGAAACTGGATCCTTTCCTTACTCCTTATATGAAGATTAATTCAAGATGGATTAGAGACTTAAATGTTAGACCTAATACCATAAAAACCCTAGAAGAAAATCTAGGTTGTACCATTCAGGACATAGGCATGGGCAAGGACTTCATGTCTAAAACACCAAAAGCAAAGGCAGCAAAAGCCAAAATTGACAAATGGGATCTCATTAAACTAAAGAGCTTCTGCACAGCAAAAGAAACTACCATCAGAGTGAACAGGCCACCTACAGAATGGGAGAAAATTTTTGCAATCTACTCATCTGACAAAGGGCTAATTTCCAGAACCTACAAAGAACTCAAACAAATTTACAAGAAAAAAACAAACAACCCCATCAAAAAGTGGGCAAAGGATATGAACAGACATTTCTCAAAAGAAGACATTCATACAACCAACAGACACATGAAAAAATGCTCATCATCACTGGCCATCAGAGAAATGCAAATCAAAACCACAGTGAGATACCATCTCACACCAGTTAGAATGGAAATCATTAAAAAGTCAGGAAACAACAGGTGCTGGAGAGGATGTGGAGAAATAGGAACACTTTTACACTGTTGGTGGGATTGTAAACTAGTTCAACCATTATGGAAAACAGTATGGCGATTCCTCAAGGATCTAGAACTAGATGTACCATATGACCCAGCCATCCCATTACTGGGTATATACCCAAAGGATCATAAATCATGCTGCTATAAAGACACATGCACACGTATGTTTATTGCGGCACTATTCACAATAGCAAAGACTTGGAATCAACCCAAATGTCCATCAGTGACAGGCTAGATTAAGAAAATGTGGCACATATACACCATGGAATACTATGCAGCCATAAAAAACGATGAGATTGTGTCCTTTGTAGGGACATGGATGCAGCTGGAACCCATCATTCTTAGCAGACTATCACAAGAACAGAAAACCAAACACCGCATGTTCTCACTCATAGGTGGGAACTCAACAATGACATCACTTGGACTCGGGAAGGGGAACATCACACACCGGGGCCTATCATGGGGAGGGGGGAGGGGGGAGGGATTGCATTGGGAGTTATACTTGGTGTAAATGATGAGTTGATGGGTGCTGACGAGTTGATTGAGTACAGCACACCAACATGGCACAAGTATACATATGTAACAAACCTGCACATTATGCACATGTACCCTAGAACTTAAAGTATAATAATAATAATAATAAACACTCTTGACAAAATGAAAAACAAATCACAGATTATCCTAAGAGAATTAACACTGGATCAGCAAACCAAATACTGAATGTTCTCACTTATAAGTGGAGGATAAACATTGGGTATTCATGGACATAAAGATGGCAGCAATAGACACTGGGGACTAGTAGAGGAGGAAGGGAGGGAGGGGGGCAAGGGCCGAAAAGCTAATTATGAAGTACTAGTTTCAGTACCTGGAGGATGTGATCATTCGTACCCCCAAACCTCAACACCATACAATATACCCAGGAAATAAACCTGTCACCTGAATCTAATATAAAAGTTACAATTATTTTTTAAAATGAAAGAAAAAATAAATAAATAAAATAAAAAATAAATTAAAAAAAGCTATATTTGATTGTTGTACTTGAAAGTGAGGGGAAGAAAGGAAACAAGTTGAAAAATACTCTTCAGGATATTATGCAGGAGAAATTCCCCAACCTAGCAAGGCATGCCAGCATTCAAATTCAGGAAATACAAAGAACACCATGAAGATACTCCTCAAGAGGAACAACCCCAAGAAACATAATCATCAGATTCAGCAAAGTTAAAATGAAGGAAAAGATGTTAAGGCAGCCAGAGAGAAAGATCGGGTTACACACAGACCACCAGCAGATCTCTTGAGAGAATCCTTACAAGCCAGAAGAGAGTGGGGCCAATATTCAACATTCTTAAAGAAAAGAATTTTAAACCCAGAATTTCATATCCAGCCAAACTAAGCTTCATAAGCAAAGGAGAAATATGATTCATTACAGACAAACAAATGCTGAGAGATTTTGTCACCACCAGGTCTGCCTTACAAGAGCTCCTTAAGGAAGCATGAAATATGTAAAGGAACAACCGGTACTAGCCACTGTAAAAACATAGCAAAGTGTAAAGATCATTGACGCTATGAAGAAACTGTATCAACTAACAGGCAAAATAACCAGCTAGCATCATAGTGGCAGGAATAAATTCACACCTAATAATATTAACCTTAAATGTAAACAGGCTAACTGCACCAATTAAAAGACATGATGGGCACATTGCATAAAGGTACACATCAAGAACCATCAGTGTACTGTATTCAGGAGACCCATCTCACGTGCAAAGACACGCATAGTCTCAAAATAAAGGGATGGAGGAATATTTACCAAGCAAATGGAAAGCGAAAAAAAAGCAGGGGTTGCAATCCTAGTCTCCGATAAAATAGACTTTAAACCAACAAAGATCAAAAGACACAGAGAAGGGCATTACATAGTGATAAGTGGATCAATGCAACAAGAAAAGCTTACTACCCTAAATGTATATGCACCCAATACAAGAGCACCCAGATTCATAAAGCAAGTTCTTAGAGACCTAAAAAGAGACTTAGACTCCCACACAATAATAGTGGGAGACATTAACACCCAACTGTCAATATTAGAAAGATCAATGAGAGAGAAAATTAACAAAGATATTGAGGACTTGAACTCAGCTCTGGACCAATAGGACTTAATAGACATCTACAGTACTCTCCACCCCAAATCAACAGAATATGCATTCTTCTCAGCACCACATTGCACTTATTTTAAAATTGACCACAAAATTGGAAGTTAAACACTCCTCAACAAATGCAAAATAACAAATAGTCTCTCAGACCACAGGGCAATCAAATTGGAACTCAGGATAAAGAAACTCACTCAAAACTGCACAACTACATGGAAACTGAACAACCTGTTCCTGAATGACTACTGGGTAAATAACGAAATTAAGTCAGAAATAAAGATGTTCTTTGAAACCAAATAAGAACAAAGAGACAATGTACCAGAATCTCTGGGACACATTTAAAACAGTGTGTAGAGGGAAATTGATAGCACTAAATGCCCACAAGAGAAAGTAGGAAAGATCTAAAATCGACACCCTAACATCATAATTAAAAGAACTAGAGAACCAAGAGCAAACACATTCAAAAGATAACAGAAGACAAGAAATAACTAAGATCAGAGCAGAACTAAAGGAGACAGGGATACTAAAAACCCTTCAAAAAAATCAATAAATCCAGGAGTTCGTTTTGGAGACAGGGATACTAAAAACCCTTCAAAAAAAATCAATAAATCCAGGAGTTGTTTTTTTTTTTTTTTTTTTTTTTTTTTTGAAAAGATAAAAAAAATAGACCACTAGCCAGAATAATATAGAAGAAAAGAGAGAAGAATCAAATAAACACAATAAAAATGATAAAGGGGATATCACCAATGATCCCACAGAAATACAAATTACCATGAGAGAATACTGTAAACACCCCTACCCAAATAAATTAGAAAATCTAGAAGAAATGGATAAATTCGTGGACACATACACCCTCCCAAGACTAAACCAAGAAGTTGAATCCCTGAATAGACAAATAACAAGTTATGAAATTAAGGCAGTAATTAGTAGCATACCAACCAAAAAAAGTCCAGGACCAGACGAATTCACAGCTGAATTCCACCAGAAGGAAAAAGAGGAACTGATACCATTCCTTCTGAAACTATTCCAATCAATAGAAAAGAGAGAATCCTCCCTAACTCATTTTACATGGCTAGCATCATCCTGATACCAAAACCTGGCAGAGACACAACAAAAAAATGAAAATTTCAGGCCAGTATCCCTGATGAACATCAATGTGAAAATCCTCAATAAAATACTGGCAAACCGAATCTGTAGCACATCAAAAAGCTTATCCACTAGGATCAAGTTGGCTTCATCCCTAGGATGCAAGGCTGGTTCAACATATGCAAATCAGTAAACGTAATACATTACATAAACAGAACCAATGACAAAAACCACACGATTATATCAATAGATGCAGAAAGCCATGCTTATTATTTGCTCTTTGTATTTCTCTGCTAAAATACATGCCGTATGGAAGAGAATTGTTTTCTGTTTTTTTCCCCTCATATTAGATCTAAATATGGCACGTGTTTGTCACTTAATATATTTTGAATAAATAAATATTGACACATTTCTACTTATAACTTTCCCGTAGCTTTGTATTATTTAAAAATAAAATCTACTAACTCCTACCTACAGTGCAGGAGGCGTTAAACAATCTAACATCTGCTTTGTTTTTGAAAATAATTTCTCTATCTCACTGATTGTTGTTGTTCAGCCATATTATCCTTTAAAAATTCTAAGTACATCACATTTGTTGCAAACTGAAAGACCTTATGCTGAAATGTAATATTATGTGTGAATATATGTCATATTCCCTATAAATGCTAATTCACAATAGTGGAATAATTACAAAATACTGCTTATGAAAAGTAGTGTTGAGATTAACAGTGTGAAACACTTACGAGAGGAAATGTCTTATCGACAGTAATGTGGTTTTCCAAAATGGTGAATAAGTGTTAGTGATATTAAGAAAAGTATGTTTCCCTTGATTTATAAGTCAGTGCCATTCCTGTAAAATTAAATAACTGTTAAATCCATGCCAAAGATACATTTAGTTTATATGTAAAATGGCGTTAGGTTCTTGGTTAAGATAGACTTCTAGGCTCAGATACATATGAACAGGAATTTTTCTGCAGATATGTCCTATGGAGCATTTTAAAGTCATAAGGAATGTAACACTTCTTCATTGGGCAGGCTGCTCATGCCTTGCAAAGTGACCATAATGCCAGGGCCCTCTCCATTCAATCAAATAGTTCTATTCTCCAATAATGGTGATGAACATAGATGCAAAAATCCTCCACAAAATTGTAACTAACCGAATCCAACAGCATATCAAAAAGATAATGATTGCCATTCTAACTGGTGTGAGATGGTATCTCATTGTGGTTTTGATTTGCATTTCTCTCATTAAAAAATCAGGAAACAATAGGTGTTGGAGAGGATGTGGAGAAATAGGAACACTTTTACACTGTTGGTGGGATTGTAAACTAGTTCAACCATTATGGAAAACAGTATGGCGATTCCTCAAGGACCTAGAACTAGATGTACCATATGACCCAGCCATCCCACTACTGGGTATATACCCAAAGGATTATAAATTATGCTACTACAAAGACACATGCACACGTATGTTTATTGCGGCACTATTCACAATAGCAAAGACTTGGAATCAACCCAAATGTCCATCAGTGACAGACTGGATTAAGAAAATGTGGCACATATACACCATGGAATACTATGCAGCCATAAAAAAGGATGAGTTTGCGTCCTTTGTAGAGACATGGATGCAGCTGGAAACCATCATTCTTAGCAAATTATCACAAGAAGAGAAAACCAAACACCGCATGTTCTCACTCATAGGTGGGAACTGAACAATGAGCTCACTTGGACTCGGGAAGGGGAACATCACACACTGGGGCCTATCATGGGGAGGGGGGAGGGGGGAGGGATTGCATTGGGGAGTTATACCTGATATAAATGATGAATTGATGGGTGCTGACGAGTTGATGGGTGCAGCACACCAACATGGCACATGTATACATATGTAACCTGCACGTTATGCACATATACCCTAGAACTTAAATTATAATAAAAAAGAAAAAAAAAGAAAGAAAAAAAAAAAAGATAATCCACCTTGATCAAGTGGGTTTCATACCAGGGATCCAGGGAGGGTTTAACATATGTAAGGCAATAAATGTGATATACCACATAAACAGAATTAAAAATAAAACTCACATAATCATCTCAACAGATGCAGAAAAAGCATTCCATAAAATCCAATATCAGCTTTAGGATTAAAACCCTCAGCAAAATCATCATACAAAGGAAATACCTTAGGTAATAAAAGCCATCTATGACAAACCCACAGCCATTATACTGAATGCGGAAAAGTTGAAAGCATTCCCCCTGAGATCTGAGACAAGACAAGGATGCCCACTTTCATCACTTCTATTCAAGATAGTACTGGAAGTCCTAGCCAAGGCAATCAGACAAGAGAAAGAAATAAAGGGCATCTAAATTGGTAAAGAGGAAGTCAAACTGTTGTTGTTTGCTGATGACAAGATTGTATACCTAGAAAACCCTAAAGACTCATCCCAAAAGCCCCCAGAACTGGTAAATTTATTCAGCAAAGTTTCAGGATACAAAATTCATGTGCACAAATCAGTAGCACTGCTATATACCAACAGTGACCAAGCTGAGAATCAAGTCAAGAATTCAACCCCTTTCACAATAGCTGCAAAAAATAAAACAAAATACTTAGGAATATACTGAACCATGGAGTGGAAAGACCTCTACAAGGAAAACTACAAAACACTGCTGAGAGAAGTCATAGATAACACAAACATAAGTAAATACATTCTATGTTTTTGGATGGGCAGAATCAATACTGTGAAAATGACTGTACTGCTGAAAGAAATCTACAAATTCAATGCAATTCCTATCAAAATACCACCATCATTCTTCACAGAACTGAAGAAAAAGCAATCCTAAAAATCATATGGAACCAAAAAAGAGCCCACATAGCCAACGCAAGCCTAAGCAAAAAGAAAAAATCTGGAGGCATTACATTACCTGAATTCAAACTATACTATAAGGCCATAGTTACCAAAACAGAATGGCACTGGTATAAAAATAGTCACAGACACCAATGGAACAGAATAGGGAACCCATAAATAAACCCAAATACTTACAGTCAACTGATCTTCAACAAAGCGAACACATAAAGTGGGGAAAGGACACCCTGTTCAACAGATGGTGCTGAGTTAATTGGCAAGCCACATGTAGAAGAATAAAACCAGATCCACGTCTCTCACCTTATAAAAAATCAATTCAAGTTGGAGCAAAGACTTAAGTCTAAGATCTGAAATCATAAAAATTCTAGAAGATAACATCAGAAAACCTCTTTATGACCAAGAACCCAAAAACAAATGCAACAAAAGCAAAGATAAATAGATGGGACTTAATCAAACTAAAAGGCTTTTGCACAGCAAAAGAAATAATCAGCAGAGTTAACAGACAACCCACAGAGTGGGAGAAAAACCAATCTATACATCTGACAAAAGACTGATATCCAGAATCGACACGGAACTCAGACAAATCAGCAACAAAAACAAATAATCACATCAAAAAGTGCATTAAGGACACGAATAGACAATTCTCAAAAGATGATGTATAGATGGCCAATGAACATATGAAAAAATGCTCAATATCACTAATGGTCAGGAAAATGCAAACCAAGAACACAATGCAATACCACCTAATTCCTGCAAGAGTGGCCACAATAAAAAAATCAAAATGTAATAGATGTTGGTGAGGATATTGTGAAAAGGGAACACTTTTACACTGTTGGTAGAAATGTAAACTAGTAAACCACTATGGAAAACAGTGTGGAAATCCCTTAAAGAACTAAAAATAGATCTACTGTTCAATCCAGTGATTCCACTCCTGGGCATCTACCCAGAGGGAAAGAAGTCATTATACAAAAAAAGATACTTGCACATGCATGTTTATAGCAGCTCAATTTGCAATTACAAAAATATGGAACCAGCCCAAATACCCATCAATCGAATGGATTAAGAAAATGTGGTACATAAATACCATGGAATACTACTCAGTCACAAAAAGGAATGCAATAATGGCATTTGCAGCAACCTGGATAGAATTGGAGACCATTATTTTAAGTGAAGTAACTCAGGAATGGAAAACCAACCATCGCATGTTCTCACTCACATGTGGGAGCTAAGCTGTGAAGATGCAAAGTATAAGAATGATATAATGGATTTTGGGGATTCGGGAAAAGGGTCAGAGGGTGGTGAGGGATAAAAGACTGCACACTGGGTACAGTGTACACTGCTCAGGTGATGGGTGCAGCAAAATCTCAGAAATATCTATTAAAGAAGTTATTCATGTAATTAAATATCACCTGTTCCCTCAAATTTATTGAAATAAAAAATATATATATATGAGAAAAGAAGGGAAAGTAAATATACAAAATAATAAAAAATCTTATAATATGGCACATAAATTCCTTATACATTTTATTTATTGATCATAGTCTATCTAAAAATCCCAATGAACAAATAGAATGAGACAAACTAACTTAAAATATTATACTAGCCGTTGATAAAAGCAAACCAGTAACTTATATGACTTGAAATTTATAAAATAATAATGCACTGTGTAAATACAGGATTGGGGAGGTATGGTTTAACAATAGTCTATGAGCTGAAAAAATATGGATTATAAATACCTGATTAATATAAAACAAGTAGGTTACATGACTAATTAAAAAATCCCTAATGTTAATAGCTTTCTTGAAAGAAATAGAGAGACTTTTTTTCTTAATTTAACCATATCTAGAGATCAAGTCTGAGTTTTATGTGCCATATTTTAACAAAAACATGAACAAAACAGAAATCAATAACAGAAATATAACTGAAATGATGAAGAATTTGAGAAGCCATTTATTCACAACAAATGTGTATTTGCTCTTAACAGTGTGTCAGGGAATGCTCCAGGCAAAAGATTTATAAAAATAAAGCAAATGAAGTCTAACTAAAATTTTAAAGGAGGATAGAGACACAAAATAAAGAAGATGCCAAGCATAAAGTGAGGTAACAATGAATCCATATGTGGCTGAAAGAAGAGCAAGGTGATGGAGTATTCATTAAATACAGCAGTCAGTTCAGTATGACTGTTTCTCTGTTCAGTATGATGTTCGCTGTGGGTTTGTTGTATGCAGCATTTGTTATTTTGAGGTATAATCCTTCTAGGCCTAGTTTTTTGAGGATTTTTATCATGAAGCAATGCTAAATTTTGTCCAATACTTTTTCATCATCTACTGAAGTGATCATGTGATTTTTTTCTTTATTCTATTAATGTGCTGTATCACATTTATTGCTTTGCATATGTTGAACTGTCCTTGCATCCCTACTATAAAATCCACTTGATCATGGTGCATTATCTTTTTGATGTGTGTTGGATTCTGTTAAGTAGTATTTTGTTGATGATTTTGATGTCTATTTTCATTAGGGATATTGGTCTCTAGTTTTCTTTGTATCACATTTGTCTGGTTTTGGTATCAGTGTGATACTGGCTTCATAGGATGATGAGGCAAAAATCCCTCCTTGATTGTTTGAAAGAGTTTCAGGAGGATTAATATTAGTTCTTTTTTGTATGGCTGGTAGACGTTGGCTGTGAATCTGTCTGGTCCTGGGCTTTGCTGTGTTGGGATTTATTTTATTTTATTTTACTTTGAGACAGAGTCATGCTCTGTCACCCAGGCTGGAGTGCAGTGGTGCAATCTCGGCTCACTGCAACTGCTGCTTCCCGGGTTCAAGCGATTCTCCTGCCTCAGTCTCCTGAGTAGCTAGGATTACAGGGGCCCGCCACCATGTCTGGCTAATTTTGTTTGTATTTTAGTAGATACAGGGTTTCACCATGTTAGTCAGGCTGGTCTCGAACTCCTGAACTCGCAATCCACCCGCCTTGGCCTCCCAGAGTGCTGGGATTACAGGCATGAGCCACCACACCTGCCCGGGATTTCTTTCTTTTTTTTTTTTTAATTACTAATACAATCTCACTACTTGCTATTGGTCTCTTCAGGCTTTCTATTTCTTTCTGGTTCAGTCTTGGAAGGTTGAATGTTGCCAGGAATTTATTCATTTTCTCTAGGTCTTGTAGTTTTTCAGCATATATTTGTTCAGGATAGTCTCTGATGATCTTTTGTATTTCTATGGGGTCAGTTGTAATGTCTCCTTTTTCATTTCTGATTTTGTTTATTTGGGTCTTCTCTCTTCTTGGTTAGTTTTGTTCTGATCTTTGTCATTTCTTGTTTTCTGTAATTTTGGGTTTAGTTTGCTCTTGCTTTTTCTAGTTCCTAGAGGTACACCATTTGGTTGTTAAATTGTAACCTTTCTACTTTTTTGATGTAGACATTTAGTGCTGTAAACTTTCCAGTTAGAAATACTTTTGCTGTTTTCCACAGGCTTTGGTATGTTGTATTTCAGTTTTCATTTATTTTAATTATTTTACATTTCCATCTTAATTTCATCACTGACCCACTGATCATTCAGGAGCATGTTTGAAGATTCCCAATTTCACCAATCCTGATCATAGTACTGGAAATCCTAGCCAGAGCAATCAAGAAAGAGCAAAAAAGAAAAGACATCCATATTGACAAATAAGTTCAGATGTGTTGTAGTTGTGCAGTCTTATTTCTGAATTCTCTATTCTGTTCCATTGGTCTATGTGTCTGTTTGTGACATGGATGGAGCTGTAAGCCATTATCCTCAGCAAACTAAGGCAGGAACAGAAAACCAAACACTGCATGTTCTCACTTATAATGGGAGCTGAATAATGAGAACACGTGGGCACAGGGAGGGGAACAATACACATTGGGGCTTGTCAAGAGGTGAGGTTGGGGGATGGAGAGCGTTAGGAAAAATAGCTAATGCATGCTGGGCTTAATACCTAGGTGATGGGTTGATAGGTGCAGCAAACCACCATGACACACATTTACCTAGGTAATAAACCTGCACATCCTGCACGTGCATTCCAGGACTTAAAATAAAAACTAAAATAAAAAAGAAAAAGAAAAACAAAGTAAAATAAGTAAAGTTACCTCTGTTTGTTAATAATGTGGTCTTATATTTAGAAAAAAACCCAAAAGATTCCACCATAAAACTCTTAGATTTGATACATGAATTTAGCAAAGTTGCAGGATAAAAAAATGAATGAACAAAAATTATTATCATTTCTATATACCAATATTGATCTAGGTGAGAATGAAATCAAGAAGTCAGTCTTATTTATAATAAATCCAAAAAGTTAAATATCTAGGAATACATTTAACTAAGGAGGTGGAAGATCTCTTCATGGAAAACTATCAAACACTGATGAAAAAAATTGTAGATGACACAAACAAATGAAAAAAAAAAAAAAAACAGGCTCACACATTGAAAAACATTAATATTATTAAAATGACCACACTGCCAAAAGCAATCTATAGATTAAATACAATCCCTATCGAAATATCAGTGTTGTTTTTAACAGAATTAGAGAAAATCATCCAAAAATTCATATGGAACCAAACAAGGGCCTGGATAGCCAAAGCAATCCTAAGCAAAAAGAACTAAACTTGAGCCATTACATTACTTGACTTCAGATTATACTTCACAGGCTTATAATAATAAAAACAGAATGACACTGGTATAAAAATGGACACCAAGATCAGTGGAACAGAATAGAGAACTTAGAAATAAGGTCAAATATTTACAGACAACTGATTTTTGACAAAGCTGACAAGAACATACACTGGGGGAAGGACACCCATTTCAACAAATGCTTCTGGGATAATTGGATTGCCACATGCAGAGAAATGAAACCAGACCCTTAGCTGTTACCATACACCAAAAAAAAAAAAAAAAAAAAAAAAAATCAACTCAAGGTGGATTAAAGACTTAAACATAATACCCAAACCTGTAAAAATACTAGAAGAAAACCTAGGAAAAACTCTATTGAACATTCATCTTGGAAAATAATTTATGGCTAAGACCTCAAAATCACAGACAACAAATCAAAAATAGATAAAAATGACTTAAATAAACTAAAATGTTTCTGCACAGCTAAATAAATAATCAGGAGTGTAAACAGACAACTCGCAAAATGGGAGAAAATATTTTCAAACTCTTCATCCAATGAGGAACTAATATCCAGAACATACAGGGAACTCTAACTACTTAACAGGAAAAAATATAATATTACCATTAAAAATTGGGCAAAAACATGAATAGACATGAATAGACATTTTTTTTTCTAAAGAAAACACACAAATTGCCAAAAGGCATATGAAAAAATTTTCAACATCATTAATAATCAGAGAAGTGCAAATTAAAACAATATGAGATATAACCTTATCTCAGTCAGAATAGTTAGTATTAAAAAGATTTTTTAAAAATAACAGATGTCAGAATACAGAGAAAGGGGAACACTTATAAACTGCTGGGAGGAATGTAAATTAGTACAACCTCTATGGAAAATAGTATTTAGTTCTCAAGGAACTAAAAATAGAACTATCATTCCATCCAG
This sequence comes from Piliocolobus tephrosceles, assembly GCF_002776525.5. Lineage (NCBI taxonomy): Eukaryota > Metazoa > Chordata > Mammalia > Primates > Cercopithecidae > Piliocolobus > Piliocolobus tephrosceles. The sequence goes on along the minus strand of NC_045436.1, from coordinate 84,061,453 downwards.
CAGTCCCACTACTGGATATCTGCCCAAATGAAAGGAAATCAATATATCAAAAAGATACCTGCACTCAAATGTATATTGCAGCACTATTAACAATAGCAGAGATATGGAATCAATTTAAGTGTCCATCAACAGATGTTGATGTGTGTGCATACACATCAACATCAGTCTGTGTGTGTGTGTGTGTGTGTGTATATATATATATATATATATATATATATATATACACACAGGCATATATATATATATGCATACACACACACATGCAATAGAATACTACCCAGTTATAAAAATAGTAAAATCATAGTTTTGTTTTTTTGTTTTTGTGTGTGTGTGTGTTTTTTTTTTTTTTTTTTTTTTTTTTTTGCAGCAACATGTATGGGACTGGAGGAAATTAAGTGAAACAAGCTAGACGTGGAAAGACAAATATTGCATGTTCTCACCATAAATAGGTGTTATGAAAGGTGTTCACATGGATGTAGAGACTGTCTTTATCAGACAATGGAGACTCAGAAGGGTGAGGGGGTTGGAGGATGAGAAATTACTTAATGGGTGCTATGCACATTATTCAGGTGATGGATATCCTTGAAAGTCCTGACTTGACCATTACACATGTAACAAAATTGCACTTGTACCCCATAAATTTATGTACTTTAAATAAATAAATATAGTAGGCAGGTAATGCCTCTGGTGATGCGATAATTGAATATAACTCTACAGAAAGAGATTGCATAGCATATACAGATGTTTGTGGAAAGAGAGTTTCAAGCAGAGAAAACTATAAATGGAAAGTCCCTGTAGTAGAAGTGTGCTTAGAATGCTCTAAAAATAGAAAGGAAGCTTATTTGGCTACAACTGACTGAGCAAGGGAAGAAAACATGGCCAAAGTAATCTACCATTTAGGCAGGGTACAGATCTTACAGCCCATTCAGACTAGGCAAAGAACTTTAAATTTTATTTTAAATATCAGTAAAGGCTATTAGATGGCTGTTTATATGTGTGTTCGTATCTTACTGTATTATATCACAATGATCTTGCACTTAGCTGTAACAGAAATCTGACAACCCGGACTTATAAAAGTAGGGGTGTGACTTTCTTATGCAGACTTACACTGTTGAAGACTGATGTAGCAATTTGAATTTTCTTTTTTTCTTTTTTTTTTTTTTTTTTTTTTTTGGAGACAGAGTCTCGCTCAATCGCCCAGGCTGGAGTGCAGTGGTATGATCTAGGCTCACTTTGCAACAAGCTCCGCCTCCTGGGTTCACGCCATTCTCCTGCCTCACCCTCCTGAGTAGCTGGGACTATAGGCACCCGCCACTATGCCTGGCTAATTTTTTGTGTGTTTTTCGTAGAGACGGGGTTTCACCATATTAACTGGGATGGTCTCGATCTCCTGACCTCATAATCCTCCCGCCTCAGCCTCCCAAAGTGCTGGGATTGCAGGCCTGAGCCACTGCGCCCGGCCAGCAATTTGAATTTAACATGTGTCTCCAGTTTCTTCTGTCTTTCCACTCTGCCATCATTAATGTGTGGCTTTTGTCCTCGTGTTTGCCGCCTGTTACGAAGTGCGTGATTGTGTATATCTAAAGATCATATATTTAAATCCTAACTCCCAATGTGATGGTATTAGAAGGCAGGACACTTTGGAGTCGATTACATCATAAGGGTGGAGAACTTATGAATGGGATTAGTGACCCTACAAAAGAGACTAGAGAGCCTTGTCCTTTCTGCCATGTGAAGATACTAAAAGAGGGTGGCTAAGACCCAGGAAGCGTGCCCTCACTATACACTGAATCTGCAAACTCCTTGTTCTTGACCTTCTCAACCTCCAGAACTCTGAGAAATAAATGTTTAAGCCACCCAATTTGTGATAGTTTGTTACAACAGCCCAAACAGATGAAGATAACTCCTCATGGTCACAAAATAGCTACTCCTTTTTCAACTTTACATTTCTTTTCAAGGCAGGAAAAATAAAGATATAAAAGGGTAAAGAAAAAGTAAACCAAAGAGTGATGTGTGAAAAGGGTATTATCTTTTACAACAATTTTCTGTTACTCTACATGACAACTTCCTCTCACATTTTATTGATTTGAACTGGATCACATGGCTCCCTGTGGCTGCAACTGAAGTTGTAGAGATGATAATTGTCTCTGGATACATTTTCATACTAAATAAGAGTAATATTCCTTTGGTAATAAAGAAGGGGAGAATGTATATTTCCTAAACTATGCATAGTATCTAACAAGTCTGCTATAGGAGATTACAGGAGACTACTGCAAGAGTTCAATCAAGAATTAATGGTGGCTAGGACAAAGGTGGTAGTGAGGAAGTAAGGAGTGATTGGAATAGGGCTAGATTTTTGGGCGGGTGCAGTGGCTCAAGCCTTTAATGTTAGCACTTTGGGAGGTTGAGGTGGACGGACTGCCTGAGTTCAGGAGTTCCAGACCAGCCTGGGCAACGTGGTGAAACCCCATCTCTATTAAAAATACAAAAAATTAGCCGGGCATGATGGTGTGTGCCTGTAATCCCAGCTACTTCGGAGGCTGAGGCACCAGAATCACCTGAACCTGGGAGGCGGAGGTTGCAGTGAGCTGAGATCTCACCACTGCACTCCAGCCTGGGCGGCAGAGCGAGACTCTGTCTCAATAATAATAATAATAATAATAATAATAATAAAGGTCAGTTGCCGTGGCTCATGCCTGTAATCCCAGCACTTTGGTAGGCCAAGGCAGGTGGATCACCTGAGGTCAGGAGTTCAAGACCAGCCTGGCCAACATAGTGAAACCCCATCTCTCCTAAAAATACAAAAATTAGCCAGGTGCAGTGGCAGGCGCCTGTAATCCCACCTACCCTGGAGGCTGAGGCAGGAGAATCACCTGAACCCGGGAGGCAGAAGTTGCAGTGAGAGAGATGGCACCATTGCACTCCAGCCTGGGTGACAAGAGCGAGACTTCATCTCATAAAAATAAAAATAGAGATAGATTTTCAAGGAAGAAACTACAGAGCCCATTGATGAGTGTGCCTGGTGGGAAATAATAAATTAACAAAAATGCATTAAAAGAATTTGCCAATTTAAGCCTTATAAATAGTTAATTGTTGTGACATATAATTTACTTAAATGTATAACCCTAGAGAAGTACGTTTTGGAAGTAAGGAGAAAACAAAGATTTCCATTTGGGATATGTTATTCTGACATTCTATTAGCTATTTAAGTGGAGAATCAGAATTTAAGAGTTGCTGGTACTAGATGTATTAATTTTGGGACAAATAGCCATTAACAGAATTTATAAAGCAATAAGATATGAAAAAAAAATCACCAGGGGTGTGAGAATAATTTGAAAAAATTGGTCCAAGGAATGTGACATCAGGCACATGTCTATAAGAAGAGATTGAAAAGAGGAGGACTTTGCAAAAGAGACTGAGAAAGAGTAGCTGGTCAAATAGAAAGAAAACCAACAATGTGTGATGCACCATACAAAATAAAATAATAATCTAAGAAAGAGTAATTAATTTAGTCAAATGCTATTGATAGGTTAAGTAAAAGAAAAACTAAACATTGGCCACTGGTTTTCACAAAATCAGGGCCATTGGTGACCCCCAAAATATGATACAGACACAAACAATAACTATATTAATGAGTGAATTATCTAATAAAATATTCTAAACCGCTTTTTGTGTGGTTCTAGAGGAAATAACCAAGGAGTAAAAACTATATAGCTCAGTGGTAATTAGATATTTTTTACAATAAAAATAGAAGATCTGGCTTGTAAGGAGGTGATTTTCTCATAATTATGAGTATAGCAAATTTCATAAAGTTCATGACAGGGACAAAGAAGGGAGGGGTTCCTTAGAGAGTCAGATTAGAAGACACAAGCTATACTCTGAGATTTTATGATTAATTTGTGCCAATGTCTCATGTTTCTGCCATGTCTCTTTCAAAAAAAATAATTACTCTCCCTCTGTCACTCTACTAGATAGAGAATATCTTTTATCATTTGCAATTAAATCATAATGTATACTTCAGTCCAAATTAAAAAATAAATGTGTTAACAAAAAACAGCTCAAATATACACACACAGAGAGGAAAAAAAGTCACCAAAGTGTTACAGATATGAAAACTTAAAATGGTCGTGGGGAATTTTTACCAGTTTCAAGTGCAAAAATAATTTGCTAAAAATGCAGAAGCCTTTATTTATTTCAAAAGAAGTGATGAGATTGAGGTAGAGGAAGAGAGAAAGAAAGCAAAACGGGATCGGCTGAATGCTGTTTTTAGCCTTGACAATTTCTCGGCAGGGTGTGGGTCAGAATTTTATCTACTTAAACTGCATGGTAAGTCACTTTGGGGAAGATCCGTGATGCATAGTACGCTGTAAATCCTCCGCCTGCTGTCTAGAAAAATATAACCTAATAAAAACTGCTTGATACATAATTTGGCACCCCACTGCTTAATTGCAGATAAAGGATAAATGGATAGGAGCAGATTGCTATTATTTAACATTTATTAAGCACCCACAGTGTACCTGGTGTTCTATAAAACACGGATGAATCCACCACTTCCTACTTTCAAACTTTGATTTCAAGCATAATCATGTATACACAGAGATTTCTAAAATATCATCTCATGCTCCATACTTAAGTTTCTCTCTTTCATTTGCCTATGTATATATACATCCCATACATTTTTATATATTGATATATACATATTTATGTGTATATGTATATTCAGAGATACATTTAAAAATATTACCTCCTGATATATGCTTAAGCCCCTCTGTAATACACACCTACAACATGCACACACACACACACACAAACACAAACACACATACATTTTTGCCTTTATATGGAAAACGCAAAAATAAATGGTAGAAAGTATAGGTAATTTGAACTGAGAAAGCCAATAGCATAAAGTAGCTGAAGTTGGGAGATATGAGAGGAAGGAGTACAGAAAATCTGCTTCTCTGTAAACAACTATAATCAAATTAATATAAATTAATTCCCCACGCTTCTATGGGACTCTGTGTGTATGTGTATGCATATATAATATTTCATTTTGTGTTAGAAAAAAGTAGTGTAATGTAGAAGAACAAACAGAATTTAAAATGACAAGATTAAGGGGTGATAATTTATTCAAGAGTTTAGGTAACATGTATGAGAGAAAGTGATTGGAGTGATAAAAATTGGAAGGAAAAGGGATTAAAATGATTTAAAAGACACAGCAAAACGGTGTAACATAAGTGAAATCTCTCCTCTGCTGTCATATTTCTGCTGTGAGAATTCTGTTCCTATTATTAATATTTCCTTTGTTGCTTCATCATCATCATTATTGCCATTACAATAAATGATGCTATAGCTGCAGACCTATGTGGTATGTCATTGGTCATGACACACTGTCAAAAAGCATGTATGTGACCACACAAACACACAGCTAAGCATGTGCACATTATCATTTAGATTTTCAGCACTTTAGTTTATTTGTCTTGAAGGAGTTTTGTTTCATATTAATTCCAACAGCGACAGTTCAATATTTGCTGAACACCTACATTGTACCATACGTTGATGAGGCTCTTAAGATGTGAAGAAGAATATTTTAAAAAGGATACAAGGACCCCACCCAGTAGCAACTTATAGTCTAAAGGAGGACTCAGAGACATAAACAGAAGATCTGGGAAGTACCATGATAAAAGTATGTATAAAGTGTTTGGGGCAACAAAAGTGAACACTTGATTCTACCCAGGGTTTGGGGGAAAGATTCTCCTCTGATTATATAAATCAAATCTATCCTCATTGAGCAGTGAAGGAGCAAGAAAGGAAGCTTTCTTAGATAACATTCGTGTACAGACTATTTGGCAACTGGTCATAGACTATTTTGTGGATGTTACTTGTATTATTATCTTGCATGGTTTGCTGGTTTGGACTGTTTTTATGCTGTGGTTCCCGACTCTGTAGCAAGCTCCTTGTGCCTTGCATATACCCATTTGTCTAATGACAATTTCAGTTGTAAAACAGAAAGACATTGATATAAAGCCTGTGTCTTCATTCACCCAATTCCCAACTAAGCACTTCCTTGTCAGAGATTCTAAAGTACTTTATAATACCCCTAAGAAGAACTTGTCATTTTTATTTTTAAATTCAGGTTTATATATCTGACACACCCGGACTAAGCTCCTTGAGGCAATGGACTGGTTTTTATGCTTGGCACCTAGGTAAGACTGCAGATTTAGAAATTCAGTATACAGGATGCCCAGCTAAATTTGAAGTTAAATAATACTAATTTTTAATATATATAGATCTAAAACATTACATGGATATACTTATATATTACACTAATATTGAAACTAATACTTATATATTTCTAATCATACTAAAAATATTTATTGCTTACTAAAATTCAAATTTAACTGTATTTAATTTGGCAACCCTATGTAGGAATAACCGCAAAAGTATCATTGTGGTATATGAAAATATTTTTCTCCCTTTTGTGTGATTTGTACAGGCTGCTCATCATGTCCCTCTGAATTGGAGCATGAGGCAGATCATGACACTATGGTCACTCCGCTATCAAAAGGGGTTTTGGGGCCGGGCGCGGTGGCTCAAGCCTGTAATCCCAGCACTTTGGGAGGCCGAGACGGGCGGATCACGAGGTCAGGAGATCGAGACCATCCTGGCTAACACGGTGAAACCCCGTCTCTACTAACAATACAAAAAAAACTAGCCGGGCGAGGTGGCCGGCGCCTGTAGTCCCAGCTACTCCGGAGGCTGAGGCAGGAGAATGGCGTAAAACCGGGAGACGAGCTTGCAGTGAGCTGAGATCCGGCCACTGCACTCTAGCCCGGGCTGTTACAGAGCAAGACTCCGTCTCAAAAAAAAAACAAAAAATAGAAAAAAAAAGGGGGGGGGGGTTTGGAATTACAGCTGTGCAAATTCCACTGGAGAAGACCATTGGGGAGCTTGGGGTTATATCCACAGTAGGCCACCGGGATGCTGCACTGACCGTGTGCTTCCTATAGCACTATGGGCTCAGTGTGACCATTGGCTCAGAACCACAAGGGCAGCTCTAAAAGATCATGGGGAGGCAGAGGATTGGGGATAGTCTTCAGCTCTGGAGAGAGCAACAGAGACTTTTCAGACTAAAGAAACCCTTTGATAACCATCTTCTTTTTGGGGGGAGAAGTTTTTATAGTTCAGTTTTACTATGTAGAAATCACCTCAAGTTCCACTCTAATGTGATGTTAAATTTGATAATTTAAAAAGGAATGTGATACAGTGAACAACAAATACAGTACTGGAGTCAAACAGAAATGGGTTTGAGCTCCAGCACTGTTCAGATTAACTGTTACAGCAGTCTCAAGAGGACATAAGGTAGCTTTAGGTTGACCCCATAGATAACTGCATTCACCATTCTCTCATTCTTTAATATTATCTAGAGAATTATATACTGTGTGGTTGCAAGCCCCATCTTCCAACTAGCTTGACACTTACAATACAGAATTCTGGAGCCACCACTGATGTTATGAGTTCCTGAGCACAGTCATCTTCTTTGAAGCTTCCACATTTGTACATTGAATACATTATCACATATAGTGTGGAACTATTGTATAGCTTCAAGATAATAGATATGATGCACCTGCCACATACCAGGAACTTAACAAGTGTTAATTCTTATTATTGTGTTTGTTTCCTATATAGCATCTATGCTTTTGTTGTTGTTTCTTCTCCATTTATGTGAGTTTCTTTTCACTATACGTTCCTCCGCCATTGCAGCCCAGTGTGTCACAATGATTTTTCTCTTCAAGTGTTCAGTTTATATCATCTTCCAAAAGCCCAGTATATACCTTGCCTTGTGTGAGCAGAAGCTTTTTCAATTTCAGAAAGAATGAAGAGATTAGTGCTAGGCATCTAATTGCATGGATTCAGAGAGCAATACAAAGTGAATGCTTTCTGATAAGATAACCTTAACTGGCTACATACACACACACACATAAAAAATGCTGCCAATACATGACATTGCAGTATTATTTTTGCATCTTTTAAGTGGGAATTCACATTATATAGTGTTATGAATATGTATTTGGTATGTAACTGGTATTCATTTTCTCATGTAAGACAAGGTATCAATATCAGAGATAAAGATGAGACAATTCTACAAAGTAGAAAAAATCTACCACTTAATAAATGCTAGTGTAATAATCATCTCGATGGATGAGGTGCTGGTAGGTTTCTCATTATATTTCATGAATCAGTATGTTGCTCCAGCTGTGCAGCTGTTTCTGAACTCAGCAGGCATTTTATAAGCATCTGTTTTTTTTTAAAGAGATGGAAACCCTGGGGTTAAACACCATTTGACTTGTGAGTGGGCTTCACAGAGTGAATAGCCTTACATTTTATTTTCAGGACAACCATTCCAGTGTGGAGTATGGGAAAAGATGCCTAAACTTTTTATGAGAAAATTTCCATTCTCATTAAATAATAGAGAAATGAATATTGTTTGCCATATGAGTGATAATTTTGATGTACTGTATACATGCAAATTTCTTAGATGATTAAATATAAGGGATTTCAACATTCTCTTCATCTCTTAAATTTCAGCTGTGAAGAGGAATTTAAAGTCATGTGGTTAACAATTTATTTTCACTGTTTTTGAAGGGGTCACATTTGTGGGCTTCTTTTAGTTCCTCTTGATACATTTATTGATTTCCACATCATTAATTAGAAAGCAACATTTGAATGCAACAGATGAATATTTATCACGATTTATTTAATTAATATTACCAAACAGAAAACACATCTTATGAAACTTTCAAAAAGTGAAGATTTCTCCGTCTTGGAAAATGATCTTGTGTTGTAGATTACCTATGTTATTTAATGAGTTTAAATGAGTACTTCACAATATATTTGACTTAAGTCAATTATAATATGTCAAGTTTATAATTGATATAATTATAATTTATTATGTTTATGTAAGTCAATATAACTGATGCATATACATATATGTGTATATGTATATATAAGTAGATATACATTTATATATTAATATGCCTAGACATCAATTTTTATATTACATATACATCTATTTTTCTTCTAGGAGAAGTTCACATAACTAGAATAAGTTAGGAAGAAAACCTTTCTTCTGGAAAGAAAATTTCCTAGAAGAAGAATAGATGATGAGAAGGTTGAGGTAAATATAAATATATACGTATATGTATACATACACATGCACATACACAAGTTCACACTTATTTCTTCTGTGAAATAGAACAATTCTGCATTTCATTTTTCTCATCTATAAATTTAGTGTTATAGTAGCATATATCGTATTAAATAAATATTAAGTAAAAATTAAATTGTTTAAAACCTGTAAAGAATATAGAATAGTGCTTGGCACATATTAAAACAACACAATTTTAGGTATTTTTTCCATCTAGTAAAGTTTACTTGATTCATGCCATCCAGGTAAAATGCATCTTTTCCTTTAACATGACCCTGATGATCCCAGCTTCCCTGGAGTTCCTTCAGCCATTCCTGCTAGTCACATGGCACATTTAATAATTCTCTATATTGTAGTAATTTGTGTACCAGTTCTGTCCTATCTCTCTTGATCTCTATGATAGTAGATCTATGTATTAATAATTTCAGTAGTCTTTAACAGTAGTGCTGAGAAAAATACCTTGCACACTTACATATGCTGAGTAAATAAATAAAATTCAAGCTAAGGTGTATATGCCAGAAATTCACTCTTAAAACCTCTAATCCGATAAAAGTTACCATATGTTGAAAACAAATTTATGTTAATTTGGCTATGTTAGATCTTACACAGAAATTTAAGTAAAGCTTAGTTATGTTTTATATATATATATATTCTGTAAATATATATGATTTATACATATATTTATAAATATACATAATTTATAAATGATACCTAAGATATGAGGAGTATTAAGTTCAGTCCAGAGCAAGATGTTAAGATTTAAGAGCACTGTTAGTGGGTGTGGCAACAGAAGCAGAAACCGAAGCCCAGGCTTAATCCTTCCCAAAACTGAGTCCAAGAAGGATTAAATTTCATTAGATTCAAGGTTTTGGCAGAATCCCCTCTTTGGCTTTGATTAGTTTATTTCTATATTTGCCTGTTATAGGCATGACTTGAATTAATCAAAATTAATTACATCAAAGGAAATAAGCTGTCTATATTACCTTATCTACACAATTATTTTGATACAGCAAATAATCTTTTGGAAAGTACAAGAGTTTTAAAATATGTATTGTTGCACCTTCCTTATGTTTGATAAAAATAAATTCCATAAATGCATATTAAAAGATCATTTTATTTGGAAAAAAACATTTAATATTGCACATTTCTAACCCATAATACTCAAAAGAAGAAAATAAAAAGGACTTGCTGCTTCAACTTGTACTTTTATGTTACAGAAATGGCTTCTTTCCTTAAACCTCACTAACCAACCTGTGCCAACTTCCAACTTTTCTTCTACAGCTTCCTTACCTCTCTCAGCCTTCATGAAATTGGAGAAAATTAGGGTCTTTCTCTAGAGTAGGCTTTGGTTTAAGGGAATGTTGTTGCTGCTTTGATCATCTATCCAGATCAGTAAAACTTTCTCCCTAGCAGCTATTAGACTGTTTTGCTTTCTTATCATTTTTGTGTTCACTGAAGTAGCATTTTTAATTTCCTTCAAGAATTTTTCCTTTGCATTTACAACTTGGCCAGTGTTTGGCGCAGAAGGCCTATCTTTTGGTGTATCTTGATTTTTGACATGCCTTCCTCACTAAGCTTAATCATTTCTAGCTTTTTATTTAGAGTCAGGCTACTCTTTCTTTCATCAAACACTTAGATGTCATTGTGGGGTTATTATATTGCTCACATTTCAATAATGCTCTGTTTTAGGGAATAGGAAGGCCTAAGGAGCAGGAGAGAAATGGAGTCAGCTTGCGGGTAGAGCAGACAAAACACAGACAACATTTATCAAGTAAGTTTACCGTCTCATATGGTCATTGTTCATGGTGTCCCAAGACAGTTCCAATAGTAATATCAAAGATGACTGATCATAGACCACCATAACTTAAATAATAGTAATAATAATAATAAAGTTTGAAATAGTGTGAGAATTGCCAAAATGTGACACAGAGACACAAAGTGAGCACAAGCTGTTGGAAAAATCTTACTGATAGTGTTGCTGATGAAGGGTCACCACAAACCTACAATTTGGAAAAAAAAAAAAATTTGCAAAACACAATAAAGAAAAGCACAATAAAATGAAATATGCCTGTATCTGTCTTTCAATACTTGGCTTGTTTTACTTAATATGATGTCACCTGGGTTCATTGATGTTGTTGCAAATGACTGAATTTCCTTCATTTCTAAGGCTGCATTTTATTTCATTGTGTTTATATGCTACATTTTCTTTATTCCTCTATTTTCAGTTTTTTGAGGAACGTCCATATTGTTTTCTATAATGGTTGTACTAATTTACACTCTGACGAACAGTGTGCAAAGGTTCCCTCTTCTCCACACCCCCACCAACATTTGTTATCTTTTTTTTTTTTTTTTTTTTTTTGAGACGGAGTCTTGCTCTGTCGCCCAGGCTGGAGTGCAGTGGCCGGATCTCAGCTCACTGCAAGCTCTGCCTCCCGGGTTTACGCCATTCTCCTGCCTCAGCCTCCTGAGTAGCTGGGACTACAGATGCCGGCCACCTCACGCGGCTAGTTTTTTGTATTTTTTTTTTTTTTTTTTTTTTTAGTAGAGACGGGGTTTCACCGTGTTAGCCAGGATGGTCTCGATCTCCTGACCTCGTGATCCGCCCGTCTCGGCCTCCCAAAGTGTTGGGATTACAGGCTTGAGCCACCGCGCCCGGCCCATTTGTTATCTTTTGGCTCTTTTATATTGGCCATTCTCACAAGTGTGAGGTGATCTCATTGTGGTTTTGATTTGCATTTTTCTGATGATTACTGATGTTGAGCATTTTTTCATATAACTATTGGCTAGTTATATGTCCTCTTTTGAGAAATGTCTATTTGGATTCCTTGTCTATTTTTTAATTGGATGATTTGTTGTCTTGCTATTGAGTTGTTAAAGTTTCTAATATATTGTGGATATTACCCTTTGTCAACTGTATGATTTGCAAATATTTTCTTGTATTCTGAAAGTTGCCTTTTGTTTTGTTAAGTGTTTCTTTTGTTGTGCAGAAGAATTTTTAGGATAATGTAATTCCACTTGCCTATTTTTCTGTTGTGCTTCAGGGCCATATTAAAAATTATTGTCTAGATCTATGTCATGGACCCCTTCTCCTATGTTTTCTTCTAGTGGTTTTGTAGTTTCAGGTCCTACTTACATTCAAATCTGTAATCCGTTTTGATAGAATTTTTATATATTGTGAGGGATAAGAGTCTAATTTCACTCTTCTGCATGTGAATATCCATTTGTTTTAACATCATTTATTGAAGATACTGTCCTTGTCCCATGTGTGCTCTTGGCACCTTTGTTGAAAATCAATTGCCCATAAATGGGCAGTTTTATTTCTCGGCTTTCAATTCTGCTTTGTTTCTCAATGTACCTGTTTTTATTCCAGTACCAATATTTCACTATGCTGTTTTATTAAAACTTTCAGTATATTTTGAAGCCAGATAGCATAATTCCTATAGTATTGTTCTTTTTTCTCGAGGTTACCTTGGCTATTAGCGACTTTTGTGGTTCTATATGAATTTTAGAAGTCTTTATTTCTGTGAAATATGTACTGGAATTTTGATAGGGAGTGCGTTGAACCTATAGATTGCTGTGGGTAGTATGGGCATTTAACAATATTAATTCCTCCAGTCAATAAACATAGGGTATTTTTTCTATTTATTTGTGTCTGCTTCAATTTATTTTATCAATATTTTATCATTTTCCATGTACAGGTGTTTCACCTCTTTGGCTGAGTTTATTTCTAAATTTATTCTTTTTGATACTATTGTAAATAGCATTCTTAATTGACTTATTTTTCAGATAGTTTATTGTTAGTATATAGAAAAAAACCCTGACTTTTGTATGTTAGGTTTTTTTCCTGAAACACTACAGAATTTGAGTGTTAGTTCTAACAGGTTTTTGGTGGAGTATTTTGGGATTTCTCTATATAAGATTATGTCTTCTGCAAATAATGACAGTTTAACTTCTTGCTTTCCAATTTGAATGCCTTTTACTTTTTTTTCTCTTGACCTATTGCTGGCTAGGACTTTCACTACTATGTTGAATAAAAGTGGTGAGAGTTTCCTGACTTTTTAATGATTGCCATTCTAACTGGTGTGAGATGGTATCTCATTGTGGTTTTGATTTGCATTTCTCTGATGGCAAGTGATGATGAGCATTTTTTCATGTGTCTGTTGGCTGTATGAATGTCTTCTTTTGAGAAATGTCTGTTCAGGTGTTGGAGAGGATGTGGAGAAATAGGAACACTTTTACACTGTTGGTGGGAGTGTAAACTAGTTCAACCATTATGGAAAACAGTATGGCAATTCCTCAAGGATCTAGAACTAGATGTACCATATGACCCAGCCATCCCACTACTGGGTATATACCCAAAGGATTATAAATCATGCTGCTATAAAGACATATGCACACGTATGTTTATTGCGGCACTATTCACAATAGAAAAGACTTGGAATCAACCCAAATGTCCATCAGTGACAGACTGGATTAAGAAAATGTGGCACATATACACCATGGAATACTATGCAGCCATAAAAAAGGATGAGTTTGCATCCTTTGTAGGGAGATGGATGCAGCTGGAAACCATCATTCTTAGCAAACTATCACAAGAAGAGAAAACCAAACACCGCATGTTCTCACCCATAGGTGGGAACTGAACAATGAGATCAATTGGACCCGGGAAGGGGAACATCACACACTGGGGCCTATCATGGGGAGGGGGGAGGGGAGAGGGATTGCATTGGGAGTTATACCTGATATAAATGATGAATTGATGGGTGCTGACAAGTTGATGAGTGCAGCACACCAACATGGCACAAGTATACATATGTAACAAACCTGCACGTTATACACATGTACCCTAGAACTTAAAGTATAAAAAAAAAAAAAAAAAAAAAAGTGGTGAGAGTGGGTGATATGGCTTGTCTGTGTCTCCACCCAAATCTCATCTTGAATTGTAGTCCCATAATCCCCACGTGTCATGGGAGATAGCTGGTGGGAATTGAATCATGGGGGCAAGTTTTCCCATGCTGCTCTCATGATAGTGAATAAGTCTCATGAGATCTACTGGTTTTATAAAGGGCACGTCCCCTGAGCATGCTATCTTGCCTGCCACTATGTAACATGCCTTTCCTCCTCCTTCACCTTCAGTTACACGATTGTGAGGCCTTCACAGCCATGTGGAACTGTGAGTCCATTAAACTTCTTTTTCTTTATAAATTACCCAGCCTTGGGTGTTTCTTCATAGCAGGATGAAAATGGACTAATACAGTGGACATTATTATCTTTTTAACCTTATAGAAAAAGCTTTCAACTTTTCACCATTATGATGTTAGCCCTGGAACTGTCACACATAACCTTTATTGTGTTGAGGTGCACTCCTTATATACCTAGTTTGTTTAGAGTTTCTGTCTTGAAAGGTTTTTGAAATTTGTAAAATACGTGTCTGCAACTATTGAGATGATCATATCGCTTTAGTCCTTCATTCTGTTATTGTGATGTATCACATTTATTGATTCATATATGTTGAATTATTCTTGCATCCCTAGGTTAAGTCCCACTTGACCATGGTGAATGATCTTTCTAATGGGCTATTAAATTTAGTTTGCTAGTATTTTACCGAGAATTTTTGCTTCTACATTCAATAGGAATATTGGCCTATAATTTTCTTTTTTTGTAGTGTCTTTCATAGACTTTGGTATCAGGGTATGCTAGGATCGTAAAATGAGTTAAATATACTCTCTCTTCTTCATTTTTTGGAAGAGTGTAAGAAAGATTTGTATTGTTTCTTCTTTAAATGTTTGATAGAATTCAGCAGTGAGGTCATTAGATCCTGGACTTTTCTTTGATGGGAGACTTATTACTGATTAAATCTCATTACATATTACTGTCTGTTTAGATTTTCTATTAATGATTTAGTCTTGGCAAGTTAATGTGTGTAGAACATAATAAATTTCTTCAGACCTACTAATTTGTTGATATATAATTAATTGCTCATGGTTGTCTCATGAATTTGGTATTTCTGTGGCATTTGTTGTAATGTCTCATCTTTCAATTCTTATTTTCTTTGAGTTTTTCTCTTTTTTCTTAATTCATAGCCTAAGATTTATCAGTTATATCTTTTTCAAAAAACTATCTCTTAGCTCTATTAATCTTTCTATCGTTTATCTGTCTCCATTTCATCTATTTCTATTCTGATTATTATTGTTTCCTTCTTTCTACTCACTCATACTTGGGCTTAGTTTGCTCTTCTTTCTAGTCCGTTAAAGTATACTGTTAAGTTGTTTATGTAAGATTTTTCTTCTTTTTTGTTGTTGATATTTTTTGTATTTTTTTATATTTTAAGAAAACATATTTAAACATTTCTTCCAATATTTTTAGTTATCCTTAATGAGAAAGTTGGTTTAAACTATATAGTTGGCCATTAATGAAATCAAAATTAAATGATTAATTTGTACTTTTACAACATCTTATAAGATTTGAGTAACAAGTTTCATGTTTATCTTTTTTTTTTTTTGAACACAAAATTGGTTGTCAAAAGAGCAATGTAAGTTTTTCAAATTACATTCACTCAATTAAATTCAAGCCTTGATTTGGGCAATCATTACTGCTTCTGTTGGACAGCATGTGCTTTTTTCTGGCATCTATTACACTATTCTCTTTTATAATTTGTTATTGAAGTGTAATATGTGAAAAGACAACACACACATGTACAAACATTAATAAAGCTTGATGGATTTTTACAAACTTAACAGATGAAGTCAGTCACCAGCGTCCAGATCAATAAACCAACCATTACTAGAATCCTAGAACAACCTCCACAGTCCCTTCCTGCCACCATTCCATGCCAAGTGTCAGCACTGGCCTGATTAAAATATAATACGTTAGTTTTTTCAATCTTTGTAGTTTAAGTGAATTTAGAATATCACCTCATTTTTTGTAAGTTTCTTTTGATTAATATTTAATTTTTGAGATTTTCTTTGCTTGTGTGTAGTGATAAATGATTTGCATGTCTACATTATTTTTCATTCTGTGAATTTGCCACAACATCTTTATCCATTTTACTGTTGATAAAAATTTGAATAATTTGTAGTTTTTGCCTACATATTTATTATTGTGTTTTGATTAACATATGTGCCCGTTTCTGTTAGCGACAGACTTAAGAGTGGGATTTCTCATTCAAAGTATGTATATATTCATCTTGAGTAAGTACTGTTTTGTAACATGGTCATACATATTTACCTATTTGCATGCAGTGCATGAGAGCCTAATTGCTCCATATTTTCACACACACTGGTATTTTTAAAAATTATTTCATGTCATACTAGTAATATTAATTGGAATTCCCCTGATGAGATTGAGAATTTTTCATGTATTTGAAGATGATTTGAATACCCTCTTCTATAAAGTATACCGTTGAGAATTTTGCCCATTTCTTACTATATGTCCACCTTTGAGTAGCTTACAGGATTTTTTTTTTCCATACTGTGGTATAAGACCTTTTTCAGATATATGTACAATGAGTAGTTTTTCCAAAATTGTGTGTTGTCTTTTTGCTTTTTAATTATGTCTTTTGGTGAACAGAAGTTTTAAAGTTTTATTATAGTTCAATGTGTTATTTTTTCTTTTAAATTTACAATCTTTTTTCCTTCTTTAAGAATTTATTCCTACTCCAAGATCACGACTATTTGTATTAAAAAACTTTATTGTTATCTTCATATTCATATTTGCAATTTGTAATGATTTTATTTTTGTGATATGTGACATAAGGGTTTTTATTCAAATAAATGTTTAGTTAATACAGCTTCAATTATTAATAAGATCAGAAATTTTCCACTGTGATGCAGTGATAGCTTTTTCATGTATGAGGTAACTCTGTATATTTGGATTTTCCTTTGAATTCTGTGTTCTGTCCATTGATTAGTGTTTGTATCCTTAATTACTATATCTTTATACCAAGTCTTTTTAAATGTGATATTGTAGGTTCTCCAAATTTTTCTTCAAGATTGCCGTGGCTGTTCTTGGGCCTTTATGTTTTCCAAATCCTTTTTGTAAATAATGTACTACTTCCACAGAAAAAATAAAACTGCTACGATTTTTGTTAGAAATACGTTGAATCTAAAGATTAATTTGGAGAGGTCTGAAATTTTTCATATAGAAAACGTTCTAATCCACAAACATGCTGTATCTCTCAATTTAAGTCTTTATATTTTCTCCAGAAATTTTATATTCTCTCATATGAAGTTCTGCATACTTTTGTTAATTTTTTTTCCAAAGTATTAGCACCATTTAATTTTATTGAAATAGTATCATATTTTAATTGTTTTGTGTTTATTGCTAGCATATGGAAATACTTTTTGTGTATTTAATTTTACCTAGCAATTTTGCTACAGTTGCTTCTTTATTTTAGTAGCTTGCAGATTATCTTTGACCTTTGTACATAATTATGTTACCTATGTATGAGTACTTGAATGAACACGGGTGTGTTTGTTTGTTTTGGCATCTCTCATGCTGCACTTCAGCTGGGGAACCTGTGTTCTACCTGTTTCTCATCTTCTCAGGACCAGAGTGCTATCTGGTGTGTTCTCATAAAAATGGCAGAGGCATAATAGATAATATTGCCAAATAAAATACAGACAGATAAATCATTTTGAAATATTTAGACATTTGACACACTGAATCTATAGTTGACAGTTTTTCACTTTCTCCTTTTGACATAACTACTCTCACTATCATGATACCGGTTTTGTCCACTAAGAAAGCTGTTTACCACCTTTTTAACAAGCTCTAAAACCATGTTTTCCCATTATTCGTAAATATTTTGTTGAATTTCAGATAAACAATGAATAAATTAGCATAAGTATGTCCTATGCATAGTATTAGTATGCCTCCATGCATCTTTTTTTTTTTTTTTTTTTTTGAAACGGAGTCTCGCTCCATCGTCCAGGCTGTAGTGCAGTGATGCAATCTCCACTCACTGCAAGCTCCGCCTCCCGGGTTCACGCCATTCTCCTGCCTCAGCCTCCCGTGTAGCTGGGACTACAGACGCCCACCGCCACGCCCAGCTAATTTTTGTGTTTTTAGTAGAGACGGGGTTTCACCGTGTTAGCCAGGATGGTCTCAGTTCTGACCTCGTGATCCGCCTGTTTTGGCCTCCCAAAGTGCTGGGATTACAGGCGTGAGCCACGCCTCCGTGCATTTTTAAAATTAAATATTACATTCCTAATAGAGCAAGGAAAAAATGTGCAAGATTTGTTAAGACACGCTTTCCTTCATTTCTGTTGACCAAGAGTCACATGGCTGAACCTACAGGTAGGAGCACGGAAATCTATTTTACCACTTTAATTGAGAAATTAAAGTCACATGGTTAAGGACCTTTGTTCACAGAAGAGTAAAGGCTTTGGGCCAATAATATAGCCATCTACATAGCCTGTTAGGTAAAAATGGGATTTAATGGAAGTTATATAAATATTTAAAAATGTGTAATTAATTGAAAAATAAAATAAAAATTTAAAAAACATAATTGAATGTTTATTGTGTTCCAGATTCATTTGTACACACTCTTTACTTAATCATTCCGACAGCCCCTTAAGGTAGAAACTATTTTTACGTGAACATGCAGAGGCTGTTGAAGATTGTATTAGTCCAGTTTCATATTGCTATAAAGAACTGCCCAAGATTGGGTAATTTTTAAAGGAAAGAGGTTTAATTGACCCACAGTACTGGGGAGGCCTCAGGAAACTTACAATTGTGGTAGAAGGTGAAAAAGAAGCCAGGCACCTTCTTCACAAGGTTGAAGGAGAATTGCCAAGTGAAAGGGGGAAGAGCCCATTATAAAACCATCAGATCTTGTAAGAACTCACTATCAGGAGAACAGCATGGGGGAGACTGTCCCCATGATTCAATTACCTACACCTGGTCTCTACCTTGACACATGGTGATTATGGGGATTGCAATTCAAGATGAGATGTGGTTGGGTACACAAAGCCTAACTATATCAAAGGTATAGTGACTTGATCAAGATTAAATAACTTTTATAGGGAGAAGTGGTCCTTTCCACTATCTGAGTTCAGAGTATAAGCTTTTTAACTCTTAAGGATCTACCTTGAAATTGAATAAAAATATGTAGAGTTCATTTGGAAAAGAAACAAGCTCTTAAACAAAGTATTGAAGAATGATAGGAAAACATGATTTTAGAGCTTGTGAAAGAGATGGAGAATAGCTTTCCCAGTGGATAAAACAGGTATAATGATAGTGAGAACAGTTATTTCAAAAGGAGAAAGTGAAAAACTGTCACCTATAGATGTAGTTTGTTAAGGATCTAAATGTTTCAAAATGATTTATTTATCTATTTATTTAATTTGCACAAGGATCACTCATTTTTTTTCTATGTAGCAAACCTTACTCTTGAGAACTCGTGAACTATGATTTCACCCACAAAGCCATATCTTTCAAGATTAATTTCCAGATTAACCAAACATATGCTACCTACCTATGTGATCACTATTTTCAAAATAGGTAGACTTTCCTTTTAGATCTTATGAGCCCTATTTCTTTGTAAGTTTATTGTTAAAAAGTGTTGACACCTACACACTCTTATAATTGAGTCATGTTTCCTTGCCTTCTGGCCTACATAGGCAATAAAATAAATAACTATTTCACAGTTATCTATGTGTGTCACATGTCCAATACAAATCCCTCTATATTAATATTTGGCCTGCTAAAATAAATGATAATTTACAGAGAAGATATATGAGGGGGGAAATGGTTTCATGTTAAGTGACTTCAATGGATATGAATGTTGAAACTATGCTTGACTGTTCAAGTATTTGAAAACATGCAAAATAATTAAAGTCATAGGACCTAAAATTGATTAAGCAATAAGAAGCTTTGCCATTATTAATATTTCAAAACTCACAAATGGATAAAAAATTCTTTCATCACTGGGTCAAAATGAGTATATTCTTCATCTTAAAAAATGTGTTTATAAATGATTCTGTGACCAGATAATATATTCTTTGGATTCTATAAATATCCTGAGGGAGCAGTAGATTATTGTTGTGTATAATAAGTATGGAGAAAGTTTAATTCTGGGAATAATCAAGATCTGATTTATTAAGACAGGACAGATACGGGGTATCTACATTTTCAACAAAAATTATGTCCATTTAGTCTGTAATATCATTGTCCTAGGAGTAAGCTGTGCACTGTTGGAAAAATGAGAATGTCAAAATATCTTGTTAGACAATAATATCAATGACAAAATAATAATGACAGGAAAGTCTATCATGTATTAAACTTTGATAAGCCAGACATTGTTAAGTGTTTAATATACTACATTTTGTTAATTTTCAAATGGTCGTATTTGTGTATTTTAATACCTGCTGAAATATTCTTCTTAAAACAGATGACATCTTGCAATCATTATATGCAAGACAAGAATTATTATCTATTTTACATTGCCTGAACTTGTGCAAATTTTGTCATTGCTGCTTAATATTTTTCTCATTTAAATCCATTGGTACTATGCAAGTTAATCTTAATTGGTGTTTAAAATGAATTCAAAATGTTGCATTGTGTTGAGTTATTGAAAGGAATTACATATGTAAAATGACACAGAAACAAAACAATGTGTACAGTTAAACCTGGAACCTAAATTTGATAATGAATGCAAAATTCGTCAGAGATATGATCACAATTCCATATTTTCTTGAAAAGCTACAACAAGTCCCCTCCGAATCAAAGAGAAGATACCCATGATTGCAATATTCTCTTTCATATATTGTCTCGTGCTATGTGAGAAAGGATAACCTATCATGAAAAAAGCCCTATAACTAAAGTCAGGAATACTACTAGTTGTCTTAAAATATCAGAAAGAAACTTGGAAGAAACCAGGGACAGATATGATTGATTTTTCCACAGAGAAAGAACATATTAAGACATTGGACATCTTTTAGCTCTTTGAGGAATTGCTACATTGCTTTCCACAATGGCTGAACTAATTTATACTCCCACCAACAGTGTATAATTGTTCCCTTTTCTCCACAACCTCACCAGCATGTGTTATTTTTTGACTTTTTAATAATAGCCATTTTAACTGATGTGAGGTGGCATCTCATTGTGGTTTTGATTTGCATTTCTCTAATAATCAATGATATTGAGCTTTTTTCATATGCTTTTTGGCCACATGTATGTCTTCTTTTGAGAAACACCTGTTCATTTCCTTTGCCCACTTTTTAATGGGGTTGTTTTTCTCTTGTAAATTTGTTTAAGTTCTTTACAGAAGCTGGATATTAGACCTTTGTCAACTGCATAGTTTGCAAACATTTTATCCCATTGTGTAGGTTGTTTTATACTCTGTTGATAGTTTCTTTTGCTGTGCAGAAGCTCTTAAGTTAAATTAGATCCCAATTGTCAATTTTTGCTTTTGGTGTTGTAATTGCTTTTGGTGTCTTTGTCATGAAATATTTGCCCGTTCCTATGTCCAGGATTGAATTGCCTAGGCTGTCTTTGTGGGTTTTATAGTCTGGGGTTTTACTAAGTCTTTGATATGTCTTGAGTTGATGTTTGTGCATAGTGTAAGGAAGGGATCCAGCTTCAGTCTTCTGCATATGGCTAGCCTGTTATCCCAGCACCATTTATTGAATAAGGACTCTTTTCTCCATTATTTGTTTTTGTCAGCTTTGTCATAGTTGTGAAGCCTTGTGTCTGGGCTCTCTATTCTGTTCTGTTGGTCTATGTGCCTGTTTTATTAACAGTATTATGCTGTCTTGGTTACTGTAGCCTTGTAGTATAGTTTGAAGTTGGGTAATGTGGTGCCTCCAACTTTGGTTTCTTTCTTTCATTTTTTCTTTCTTTCTTTCATTTTTTCTTTCTTTCTTTCTTTCTTTCTTTCTTTCTCTCTTTCTTTCCTTCCTTCCTTCCTTCCCTTTTTTTTTTTTTTTTTTTGTGGTTAGGATTGCCTTGGCTATTCAGGTTCTTGATTGGTTTCATATGAATTTAAAAAGATTTTTTCTAGTTCTGTGAAGAATGTTGTTGGTAATTTGCCATTCAACCCAGCAATCCCATTACTGGGTATACACACAGAGGAATATAAATCATCCCACCCTAGTGAAACATATATGCAAATGTTCATTGCAGCACTGTTCACAGTAGCAAAGACATGTAATCAATCTAAAGCCCATAAAGGACAGATTGGACAAAGAAAATGTGATACAGGTACACCACAGAATACTATGCAGCCATAAAAAAAGAGCAAGATAATGTCTCTTTTGGAAACATGTATGGAGCTGGAGGCTCTTATCCTTAGCAAACTAATGCAGGAATAGAAAACCAAATACCACATGTTCTTCCTTATAATTGGGAGCTAAATGATAAGAACTAATAAACACAAAGAAGAAAACAACGGACATTGAGGTCTCCTTGAGTAGGGAAAGTGGAAAGAGGGAGAGAAACAGAAAAGATAACTGTTGGGTACTGGGCTTAATACCTGGGTGAGGAAATAATATGTACAACAAACCCTTGTGCCACGTGTTTACCTATGTAACAAACCCTCACATATACCCACAAACCTAAAATAAAAGTTTAAAAAAGATATTGAACATCAATGTGTCAGAAACTTTATTGACTTTAAACATAAGTTGCTGCATTTCCGGCATTGAGATTTAAATGAGAAAACAAAGTAAAAGTTTGTGTTTAGATAAATAGGAAATTACTAGAATCAACACTTACAGAATGAGTGTTAACAATGTGGGAGAAATTCCCAGAGATAATAGAAGAGCAAGAAGTGCTGCCACCCATGCTTTTGACAGCAGAGAATAACATTACAATTAAAGAGAAAAAGAGAAACAATATTGACAGTGACAATTTTAGTTTAAAAACAACTTTAAAAAGGCTCTGAATATGATAAGTTTTGGTAACACAGACACCAACGTGTTTTTTATATTTTCATTTAAATAGTGAAATAAGTCAAATTTTTTCACATATGTTAAAAATAAATAAGTAAAAGAAAATTTGTTTATTTTTATTATTTAGTCATACAAAAAATAAAAGTGACTATTAGAATAATGATTAGATTTGATGAAATATGGTAAGTTATTTAAATTATATCTCAAAATTCTAGTTATACATGTTATTAGTTTCAGTTTGCACATGAAGAAAAATGGATTCTTAGAGAAGCGAGGTACCATATAAAAGTCACACAACTCATTCTGTGCCAGAGACTATCCATAAGAATTGTTTTGTTGAAATGCTGGCTTTCACAATGTGACGAAATTTATGCACATCTCAGAGACTCAATTTCTTCAAGTTTAAAATGAGAAATTTGAACTAACGATACTATAAAGGTCTTTATACTGCTGACAACAATGATTCTGAGGGAAACTTGAGCTATTATGCAGTGTTCACTGCAACATTTAGAAATATTGGCTAAGTAATACTTTTATTGGTCCGGAATGTCCAACTCTCTCACAGATTCTGTTGCGCATATTAGGATGTTCTATTTATTTTATACCACATAAAGTGATAATGAGCCTCTACATTGTAGTCTATAGTAGAAAACAGAGTTTATTTTTATTTGTCCTAAAATCAACATTTTGTTCTAAACTCTAAGGATTTAGGGAACAAGTTTTCTTTCCTGTATCTATACTTTTAATTAATTTTCAACTTACAGAAATTCTCAATTTTTATTTTTGACCTTTAAGAATATTTTTAAATATTCTTATTATAAAAATGGAAATAGTATCCCTAACTCTTTAATTGACTTTTTTCTAGAACATACATAGCTTTATTTTATTGCCTATAGCTACAATAAACAAAAATAAGATTTTTCAGTGTGGTGAATATTGCTTGTTTCAGCAAAATTGGTCCTTTTCTCTAAATAGATCTGACACTTGCAGATCCAATGTGCTTCTGCCATATTTTGACCAGTCAGATAATCTCCTAATATACTCCTGTGATTTATCTCTGTCAGCATCAACTGACACTGAGAGCTGAGAATTTAAAGGTCATTCAACCCATTTCACTGCTTTTCCATCTGAAGTAGAGTTAAACATTTTAGAAGTGTTGTTTTTCTTAGAGTTCTTCTAAAACGGTGTCATCTGAGAAATGTACCATCTGAGATGGTAAACGAAATTAGAGAAATTAAATAATTCAACCAAGCTGTTCTATAGGAGGGTATAAGAGCTGTGTCTCTGGAACATTAAATCAGTATGTCATGCTGGTTGTTCTGAGTCTGTTCAACCCATTTGTCTTAGTATACCTGTTAAGTTGTTTTCCTTACCTGCAATGAAGACATTCTCTCAATACCTTTAAAACTCAGTTATATTGTTTTCCCTTTTTAATCAGACTATTTTAGCAGCCTAACTCAAGAGACTGTCTTGAAGAAGCTGAAAGAATATTCTTTGGAGTCAGAAATATATTGAAACAAGTCTGGGCTGTGTTAGTCTCTGGGCCTTCTCTAGTCTCTTCTTTTTAAAGAGTCTGGCCCTTCTCTAGTCTGGGCCTTCTCTAGTCTCTTCTTTTTAAAATTTACATAATGAAGAAAACGATATTATAAAATTGTTGAAAAAATTTCTATGAGCTGTGTGAGTCTATATACTTTAAGCCTGGGTCATTGGGAGTCTTTAATAAATGTTCACAATTTTATTATGATGGAGAAAATAGGATAAAGTAGACCAAAATGTGAACAGTAAATATGACAAGGTGAAAAGTTATGAATACTTATTCTTTTTATGTGGCTTTCCCAAATATCATGTCAAATTATTATAATGGTGAATAAAGAATAAATAAATGTGATTAAGATGTAGCAAGAATAAGGAGAACACAAATAATTTTTTCCACTTTGAGTTTCCTGTGGTGATGGAGAGGCCTGAGAAACTAGAGGGAATTTTTCCTGTTATTCATCACCCAAAGTTTCAGCTTCTAGAAAAATTAACATAAGGAAATTAAAACAACACAATGAAACTACAATGAGATGCCATTTCACAACTATTCAAATGGCTAAAATTTTAACAAGACTTATCATACAATGTGTTGGTGAGGATATGAAGTCCCTAAAATTCTTTACATTCAGGTGGGAATGTAAAATGGTACCACCAATTTGGAAAAAGATGTGTTAGTGCCTTGGTCAGTTTGAACTGCTATAACAAAGTACCATAGACTAGGGGGCTTATTAAAAAACAAAAATTTATTTTTCACAGATCTAGAGGCCAAAAGTCCAAGGTCAGGGTCTAGCGTGGTTGGGTCCATGTGAGGGCCCTCTTATTGGTGCAGACAATCACTTTCCCGTTATATCCTCACGTAGTGGAAGGAGAGAGCTCTAGACTCCTTATTGCTTGTAGGGACACTAATCCCATTCATAAAGGCTCTACTGTAATTACCTAATTACCTCCCAAAGGCATCACCTCCAAATCCATTGGAGATTCAAGCTTCAACATATGGACTTTGGGAGTGAACAAACTTTCACTCTATAATATGTTTTGATGTTTTTTCAAAAACATAGAAGATATACCTATTCCACTTCTAAGTATTTATTCAAGAAAAAGAAAAACAGATGTCCATATAAAGACTTGTACACAAATGATCACAGCAGCCTTACTTTTGATTAACTAAAATTAGATACAACCCTGATATCCATCAACAGGTGAATAGATAACTAAATCAAGGCATACCTAGACCAAGGAATACTACACAGGAGTAAAAAGAAATGGACTATTGGTACTCACAGCAACATGAGTAAATTTTTCAAATAATTATTCTGGGTGAAAGAAGAATGACTTCTCCCTGTCCAAAAATAAACAGATATTGAATGATTCCATTTAGTATGAAATCTAGAAAATGTATGCATAAATAGAATGACATAAGCAGACCAGTTGTCTGGGGGATGGAGGAGAGGTTACGAAGTGGGGTCATGGGACAAATTTGGGGAATCACGGATACAGTTGTTTAGACTATACACTTTAAATATTGTGCGTAAGTTATACCTTAATAAGGTTGCTTTTTTTTTTTTTTTTTTTTTTTTGAGACAGAATCTCACTCCGTCTCCCAGGCTGGAGTGGAATGGGGTGATCTTAGCTTACTGCAACCTCCACCTCCCGGGTTCAAATAATTCTCCTACCTCAGCCTCCAGAGTAGTTGGGCTTGCAGGCACTTGCCACCACGCCCAGATAATTTTTGTATTTTTGGGAGAGACGGGCTGTCACCATGTTGGACAAGTTGGTCACAAACTCCGGCCTTCAGGTGACCCGCCCACCTTGGCCTCCCAATGTTCTGGGATTTACAGGCATGAGCCGCCACGCCTGGACTGTTTTCTTTTAAAGCATTATACTACATAGAATTTAGTCTTCTCTTTCAAATAAGTGTCTTAGTGTCTCTGTCTTTTCAAGTGACAAAAATTAAAGCATAAAGGCATTGTTAAAAAATGTTTATAGGATTATCTCACATATTTATTCTGTTCTATTCTATAACTTTATTGTTTGTATTAATATTTTATTACCTTTACAGTATCTAAAAGGGTCATATTTCCTTTTTTCATTTTTGTATAATAAGATACTGACTCAGCAAATCAATGAAACTGTTGCAGTTACACGATCCTAAGGGTTCTTACTCCAGTTTTTAGTAGTGAATTATTTCCAACTTGGCAACTTGTAGACTCAAACCTATTTGGAGAGAATGCAACTAATCTACAGATTTCCTGGTAGCAAGAACCATTTCATGAGAGAAAAAAAAAAAATACCTGAAGTTAACTAAGGAAAGAAAAATCCTACCACAAAGAGGCCCCAAGAAATACAAAAGAGATATGGGCTTTATTTCCACTTAGCTAGAATGCAGGTTGTAAGAAATGCAAATGGTGTGTTCCTAGTGATTTAGCCTCTTGTCTTCCCCATTTTTCTACACAGAGAAGGTTAGAATCAGTTATAGCAGTTTTCAACAATAGCCTATACTCATGAATTCTCTTAAAAGCCTACTCAAATAAGCTTAAGTGATTAAATATCAGGGTGTGGTGGCTCACACCTATAATTCCCTCACTTTAAGAAGCCAAGGTGAGAGGATCACTTGAGGCTAGGAGTTTGAGACCAGCCTGAGTGACAGAGAGAGACCCTGTCTTTAAAACAAACAAACAAGCAAACCTGAATAACAAACATCCTCCTTTATGAAGATTAAGAAACTGGCACAAATTGAGCTGCATTCAAAATTTCTGTACAATAAAAATCCATAAGAAACAACAATTTTGTCACATAAAATTTCATTCTACATAACTAAATTGCTATGAATCAAATTTTCGTCCTACAGAGAAAATACTCAGCTTCTCATCTTTCTTCATAAAAACTGTCAAGTGTCAGACAGAGAATTAGTATGTGAGAAATATTTTATATAGGGCAGGTGTTCTGTGACTGACAAGAATCCTGCTAAAACCCGGACTGAAGAAATTAAAGCCTACTGTTTGTTGTCATTTAAATTTGAACGATGCTGGGAATCTCTCTACCCTCAAAATATCTCTGCATTGGCCTGTCAAAATGCCTATAATTTCACCATTAGAAATTGACTCCTTTCACCTAGCTGAGGCCATGAGTGAGCTGAGGCACAGGAAATAGAAAATACATGAATGCTTGATTAGACCTGGGAATCTCTGGTGTGGCTGAATACTAGGCAAAGGGAAATATTACTGCCCATTGTGAAAACTTGCAGCTCTCAAAATTATTTAGTTAGCCCATTTAAGATAAAGCATTTATGTGATATCAACTAGATGAAAGAGAATATCCATTATTATGACATTATATTATCAAAGGTGCACAAGTAATACAAGTTTAATTATGTAGTATTATCCCTATTTTATTACAGTGTACAAAGAGATTCTTTAGAACACAAAAATTAGTGATAAGTTTTTAAATAGCATTTAGTAACAACTAAGGTGATTAAAAATGAAGGCGCTGAGTAAGTTAGTGAGAATGTTTGTGTGAAAAAAAGTGAGTATAATTTCAGTATCTATACAATATTTAGGGATATTCTGAAGAGACTGTCATTATTACATTATAGCTTATGCCCACGGAAGGTAAGGTTTTAATTATTTGTAACTTAAGGCTTTTGAGTCATATAACAACAGTAAACATATGTGGCAATTAATAAACAACCAAAAGCTAATGTTTCAGTCTCCAGAGCTCTGACTCTCAGAAATGAGGCAGAGGAACTAGGAATACAAAGAGACCCTCCCAAGAAAGCATTTTTTAACAACCTAGCCCAAATCTCAGGTCTGTGTACTCTGCCTTCCCTTGCCTTATCATAAGCCATCCTTCTGCCATGTAATTCTAATCAAATTCCATATAGGGGCATGTGCTGAATGATTGTTACTTTCCTGCCTGTGGTCTCCTGACATTTGTGGTTTCTGGGCATTCTCATTTGCCTGTTGCTGATGCTCATTCACACTGATGTGGCAGTAACATTCAGGTCAGTGACCAGATGCCCACAATATAAAATGCCCATCTCATCACATTCTATGCATTTGGTTATTGAGTAGGGGGAGGGAGTGTCTAATCTGTAATTGAACCATTCTATCTTATATTCTTTGGACATACATTACATTTGTGAAATGTCATCTGCTTAGAAAAATGTAAGTCTTCCCTCTTCTTTCTCTACATCCTTTAGAAGCTGTTGCCTTCAAGCTACTTTTCATTCAGAGTTCACGTTTGCTAAAATTGGAATAAACTCAAATAGCTTTAAAAAGAGAGGGAGAGATACTCATCAGAATGCATTTTGTCAACCCTCCTGGTTTTTCTCTCCTTCCGTTCAGAGAGGGTGGCCTCTTCAAATGCACACTTTGCTTTTGACAGCTCTGCAGTGATTGGGTGCAGCAGGAAATAGAGCCTGACACATAAAATCCACTGATTCAACTATGCAATATTTATTTCATAGCCAACATAAATAAAAATAAAATATTTCCTTGAACATTCTTGCTCACACACTGCCTGGCTTCATTGCCAGCAACTTTTCAGATTCTTCTGTTAGAAAACTTTCATTTGCTTTCTATGATACTATACATCATATTGTCTGATCTGACCCTGATTGGACTATCCTTTGTTGAATAATAAAACATAGGTATTGCTTGGAAATGTATTTTGAATATTATTGTAGATAAAGCAAAAATGGAAGGGAGTACAGCTTGATGAGGATGCTTAGATTCTATAAGTAAAGCTTTTCCAGTGAAAAAACCTTTTTCTTGCCCTAATTACCAATTATTTGGACCTTGCTTTGGCCACATTAGCAGTAAGAAGCTATTACTGTTCAGCTATTTGGGCTTTTAAGTTATTGGGTTAACCATGACCTTAATGAATCCAAATCCTAATTATTAGAATGACCCCAAGGTAATTCAGAAAACTGTAAAGAAATCAGAAATTGTCATTTGTAGTAGATTTTATAGCCTCAACTGAGTCAAGCAAGAGTAAACTTAAGTATTAAGATGAAACCTAATTGAGATACACAGAGAAAGAACATTGTGAAATCTCTGTTGGACAGAAAAGCATTTGTTAGTATGTTCAAAGTTTTCCTAAGTGGCAGGAAATCACCAGTCGTAAATGAAACAAGGGTATATTGCAAGAAAAGACCACAGAGGAAAGTTGGAACATGAAGTAGCAAAAGATGTGATGGAACCTTCTCCAGTGACCTTAATTACGTATCTTTCATAATTTCAGCAATGCTGAAGATATTTGTTTCCTGCTGGTGGCTTTGATTTATGATTTTTGTTTCTGTTATTTTGTTTTTTAGATCTAGAGAAAAACAGTTTTCTTTCTTGTAATGAGAGCCTAGTCAATATATTCATTGAAAGAAAGCAACAAAATTGCTCCCAAGGGAAGAACCCAGGACTGTTTCTGAAATGTGAAGACATTTATTGGGATGACCAATGCAAGCATTTCCAATGGAGTTTTATTTGGGTAGAAAAACTTTAAGCTCTGAATTTTGAACTCTTTTCAATTTACTCACTTAATGTGGGTTTGAGTTATCCAACAGCAGCTTTCCAATTATTTTGCTATAATACCCTTTCTAAAATTAAATTAAATCTGGCCTAAAGCTGCCTCCATACATAACAATCTGCAACCTCATTTAGTATGTAAACAAACTGCAATCTTATTTAAGGGTATACTCTTGCTACAAATAACAAAGTGTCAGCTAATCATGGCAGCTGTGTTTCAGTCAATCATAGAATGCCAGCTGATCAAACTATGTCCAAATAAGGCAAATGCCTGGCTGTAACCAATCAGTCTGTTTCTCTTTTCATTCCTTTTTCTCTCTATAAATACTGCCTGCTCATGTTGCTGGGTAGAACTCTCTGAACCTCTCCTGGTTCTGAGTGTTGCCCAATTCATGAATAGTTTGTTGCTCAAATAAATTGTATTAAATTTAATTCATCTAAAGTTTGTCTTTCAACAACTTAAAATGGCTTTTAAGAGATATATTAACCTTACATAATTTTAAAGTAACACTGAAAAGTTTGCCATAAATTTAATTTTTTGAATGACATAATTTTTATGTATTATAAAAATTGTTATTTTAAACTCACAGTTATGCTACTTTTTAAATGCATACCACTAAAGACCATGGCATTCAATTTACATCTCAGTCCATTAAAATTAAATCATAGTAAAATATTATATTATAGTCAGACACTATATTTTTTATATTTGTGTATTTCTATTCCACTTTTCCCACATAGTTTATCCTAATTAATGTAATGTGCTTGAAAGATTTATTCACCACAGATCACATTTCTCTGAAGTTTGTATATGCATATGTTTGTTTTTAATTCTCTGAGTCCTGGAAATTTAAATTAAAATTATGATGGTTATTTTGGTAAGCAATTGATCAAAAATATATTACCAAATTTGATAATTATTTTAAAAATTGAAATACCTAACAATCTGATAGGTTGAACATTTAGAATTATTTTTATATGTATAGATATTTATTGCTAAAATGAAGCAGTGTTCACCATGAGTTCTATATTTAGTTTGTTTTAATGTATGCTAAATTTAAGATATTTTTCTTAAAAGATATACATGGGAATGAAAGAGGTTAGCTTTTTGCTAACACATTGTTTTTAATTTAGTTTAGTTGCATAGCTGAAATCATACAGTGGTTTATCAACAAAAACTATTTTTATTAACCTGAATGCTCCTTTGGGTCTACTGAAAGCAAAGAATTAAAGGAATCTAAACAGTAAGAGGATGTGTTAGTCACTAGGGTCATTTACTAGCTCAGTTTCTGAAGAGTGTATTTTAAATGCTTTTGAGAAGTTCATCAATTATTATTGATGCTTGCTATTTTTTTTAAGTAGAGGCATCTTATTTAATCTGGTATGATCAGAAAAGTTTGGGAAAATTTAAATGTTATGAACTCCACTATACCTTTGTCAATAGTTTTTAAACAAACTAAATTTATATTATGCCCTGTTTCACATATATTTATATTAACACCATGAACTACCTATTTAACTCAAAGTATAGAATACAAATTGATTAGAAAGTCCAGCTTTTACTATACATGCAATTAACTGAATGAGATTTACATTCCATTAGAAAAAGCCTAATTTTATTCTCTAACTAAATGACTATTTTAATATGCATTTCTATGACTACCAACTATGTTCTGAATTAAAATATATGATTGATAGATAGATAGATAGATAGATAGATAGATAGATAGATAGATAGATGATAGATAGATAGAGGCACAAACTCTTTCCATGAGTTTGTTGCCTAATTAAACAGATTGCAGCCTCATTTGGTTTCTTAGTGATGGTCTCTGTTCTCGTGGGACTCTTTCTAGGGTGATGCATTCTTTGTTTGAGATGGAAAAAGTAGAACAAGTGAGGTCATTAAATAGTAATTATATACTTTATTCATTACCCTCTTCTATAATCTATTTGGATTAAGAATATCCTAACAGTCCATATATGCAATTTCTAATGTCACATTCTGCTATTAACAAGTATATATACAAAATAGGAAAGATTTAAAGGTTTGTCACATATTAATATGTATAGATTAAAAGAGCTACAGTGACACCAATTTTTATATTTTTTTATTTGTGTGTTTTGTTACTTCAAAAGATTTATGCCATTTTATTATGGAAGTTCATATATATATATACACTTTAAGTTCTAGGGTACATGTGCACAATGTGCAAGTTTGTTATATATGCATACTTGCATACATGTTCCATGTTGGCATGTTGCACCCATTAACTTGTCATTTACATTAGGTATATCTCCTAATGCTATCCCTTCCCCCTCCCACTACACCATGAGAGGCCCTGGTGTGTGATGTTCCCCTTTCTGTGTCTGGTGTTCTCGTCATTCAATTCCCACCAATGAGTGAGAACATGCAGTGTTTGGTTTTTTGTCCTTGCCATAGTTTGCTGAGAATGATGGTTTCCAGCTTCATCCATGTCCCTACAAAGGACATGAACTCATCCATTTTATGGCTGCATAGTATTCCATGGTGTGTATGTGCCACATTTTCTTAATCCAGTCTATCATTGATGGACATTTGGGTTGGTTCCAAGTCTTTGCTATTGTGAATGGTGCTGCAATAAACATACATGTGCATGTGTCTTTATAGCAGCATGATTTATAATCCTTTGGGTATATACCCAGTAATGGGATGGCTGGGTCAAATGGTATTTGTAGTTTTAGATCCTTGAGGAATCACCACACTGTCTTCCACAATGATTGAACTAGTTTACAGTCCCACCAACAGTGTAAAAGTATTCCTATTTCTCCACATCCTCTCCAGCACCTGTTGTTTCCT
This sequence comes from Piliocolobus tephrosceles, assembly GCF_002776525.5. Classification (NCBI taxonomy): domain Eukaryota; kingdom Metazoa; phylum Chordata; class Mammalia; order Primates; family Cercopithecidae; genus Piliocolobus; species Piliocolobus tephrosceles. Next base: position 84,028,465 of record NC_045436.1, on the reverse strand, counting down.
GACTTTTTAATGATCACCATTCTAACTGGAGTGAGATGGTGTCTCATTGTGGTTTTGACATCAACTTTTAAGAAAATGAAAATGAACAATAATTTCTTAGTGTTATTATTTAGCCAGTATTCACATTTTCTTGATTGTTAATTTAAAACATGTATTTAAGTTTGTGTAAAACAAACTCGGAGAGAGTCAGTATATTTTGATTTGTTGATATTTCTGTTAAGACTCTTAATCTGTATTTTCCCTCTTCTCCCTCTCTCTTTCTTGCTCTTTCTCTCTCTCTTCTCTTTTTTCTCTTGGTTGTTGAATAAACCACATAATCTAATAGAATTTGCCAGAGTCTACAGTTTGCTGAGTATATCATCTTGAAATACATTAAATGTTTACTTTTTTATTAAGTTATTTCTATATTGCTTTAGATCTATAGACTTCTTCAGATTCTTTTTCTTATTCTTTCACTTCTCCCCTTTCTCTTCTTTCCTTCTTCTTCATCGTCGTCATCTTTTTGGTAGCTGGTTCTGTGTAGCCTTTATTTGGGAATTACATAATGTCTGCTGATTCCTTGTTTTTTTGTTTGTTTGTTTTGTTTTGTTTTGATATAATCAGCTCCTGGTAATATTACTTACCTCCATTAATTTAATTCAATAGCGTTGCAAAATGTTGTATTCTAATCCTATTATTTCTTTTACATATATGTAGCTTATAATTTTCATTGTAGAGATTTATGGACTACTTTGTTAAACTTATTTCTAGTTATTTTTGTTTGTGGCTTTCATAAATGGATTGTTTCCTTGATTTCTTATTCAGATAGTTCATTATTGGTGTATAGAAATGCTACTGATTTTGCATCCTGAAACTTTACTGAATTTATCTCTTCTAAGAAAAGTATTTTTGGTGACTTTTAAAAGTTTTTCTATGTATAATACCATGTGGTAGGCAAATAGGCAAAATTTATCTTCCTCCTTTTCAATTTGAATGACCTTTATTGCCTTCTCTTGCTGAATTGCTCTGTCTAGAATTTATGTTGAATAAGAGTACTATGTTGCTTAGACGTGACAAAAGTGAGCCTGCTTGTCTTGTTCCAGTTCTTAGAGGAAAAACTTTCAACTTTTCCCCATTTGTCGTCATGTTGGCTGTGGGCTTGTTATCATGACCTTTATTGTGTTGTTGAGGTATGTTCCTTTATACTTAATGTGTTGAAAGTTTGTTTGTTTTTTTTTTATCATGAAGAGATATTGAATTTTATTGAATACTTTTTTTGCACTTATCAAGACGACCCATATAGATTTTATCTTTCTTTTAATGTAATGTATTACATTTCCTGATGTGCATATGTTGAACTATTTTGCATCTGTGGGATAAATTCCCCTTTATTATGGTGTCTCATTTTTTGATGTGTTGTTGGATGCAGTTTGCTAGTTTTTGTTCAGCAGTTTTGCCTTTACGTTCATTAGGAATGTTGTCTTGTAGTTTCTGTTGTTATTGTGTTCTTGTCTTGTTTTGGTATCAGGGTAATACTGGCCTTGTAGAATTAATTTGCAAGAATTCCCTCATCTTCAATTTTTTTAGAATAGTTTTAGAATAATTATTGTTAACCTTTTACAAATGATTTGGTAGAATTCAGTAGTGAAGCCATCAGGTCCTGGGCTTTGCTTTGCTGAGATTTTTATTACTGCTTCAATCTCTTTACTCATTATTGGTCTGTTCAGGTTTTTTATTTCTGGAATAAATAAAAGAAAGAATATAAATAAAATGAATAAAACAAGAAATCTTGATGAGTTGCATGTGTCTGGAAACTTTTTTATACATTTCTCTTAGCTTTTTCAATTTGTTGGCATATAGTATTTCATAATAGTCTCTAATGACATTTTGTATTTCTATGGTATCAGTTGCAATGTCTCCATTTTCATTTCTGATTTTGTTTACTTGAGTCTTCTCTCTTTTTTACATAGTTGTTTCAGCTAATGATTTTTTGGTTATTATCTTTTCAAAATAACAAATTTTTATTTTTTTAATTTTATTTTGGGATATTTAAAAATGTAAAATTGTTATGTTAATATTACAAAATACAAGGTCTGATAGTTAAACTTAAAAAATGTATTCAAGCTTAGTTTCTACCACTATATAATCTATTTTATCTTTTCTACACTCATAGGTAACCTTTGCTTTTCATTTAACCTTTTTACATTTTAATGTAATTTTTCCAGCTTTATTGAGGTATAATTGATAAATAAAAATCAAATATATTTTCCATGTACAACATGATGCTTTAATATAGATATATACATTGTGAAATTATTACTACAATAAATTTAATTAATATATCAATTACATCACATTTTATCTTTTTTTGTGGTAAGAATGTTTCTCATCTACTTTCATAGCCAGTTTCACATATAGAGTACAGTATCATTAACTATAGTTACTACGCTGTATTTAGATCTTCTAAACTTATTCGTCCTTCATAACTGAAACTTTCTACCCTTTGACCAATCTCTCACTTTCCAACTTCCAGCCCCTGCCAACTACCAATCTATTCCCTACTTTTATAATTTCAATTTTGTAATTTTTTCTTTTTAACCTTATGATTTACTCTCCATTTTAAAATGCCTCTCTCCCTTACATAAATAGGGTATGATATGGTCAGGTTTATATTTTTTAAAAATCACTCTAATTTCATGAATCAAATACTTTAGTAGGGCAAGTGTGGACATCGGGATACTAGTTAGGAGAGTTTTGCATGAATTTAGGTCATGGTAATCTGCGTTTGATTCTTTGAAATTTTAGAACCCTTTGTCCTTTGCGATATTCTGATATTTTTTGGCACCTATATGTTTTGATTCTGTGCTATGGATTTGAATTTTTATTACCCTATAATATGGTTTGGCTCTGTGTCCCCACCCAAATCTCATCTTGAATTGTAATCCCCACGTGTGGATGCAGGGTCCTGTAATCCCCAAGTGTAGAGAAAGGGAGGTGATTGGATCCTAGGGACGGTTTCCCCATGCTGTTCTCGTGATAATGTGGAAATTCTCACGAGATCTGATGGTTTTATTAAATGTTTGACAGTTCCTCCTATATGCACACACTCTTTCTTTCTCTCTGACCTGCTGCCATGTAAGAGTGCTTGCTTCCCCTTCTACCATGATTGTAAGTCTCCTGAGGCCTCCCCAGCCATGCAGTACTGTGAGTCAATTAAACCTCATTCCTTTATAAATTACCCAGTTTTGGGTAGTATATTTATAGCAGTTTGAAAACAGACTAACACAACTTATTACTTAGCATCATGTAAACTCTTCATGCATTCAAATGTTTTGAGCTGCTTCATTTATTTATTATTAATAAAATTTACTTTGGCAACTCTAAAATGAATTATCCTTCGTTTTCCAATTTACCCTATGGCTGTCATTTCCTTGATTCAGTGAAAGTATTTAAGAAAACAGGATAAAGTTTCTTTAGGTTGCAAATTCAAATGACTGTAACCTAGACTGAAGCTCCAAACTGAAAAAGAAATTACCAGTCAAAAACTGCCATATTTAAATATATTGAGTGGCATTGATGTTAATTTGGCATTCTCAGTACTAATATCAGCAAGACTATTCTGCAAGGCGTAAACTTCTGATCTTTAATTTATCATATAACTATTTTATTTGCACCAATATACTGAATGTTCTCTGAGCAGCTTGATTAACATGCCATTCAGCTTGGTAGGCTTAGGATGACTATTTAGGCTTGGGCATATACTGGGGCATGGGGAGGTCAGAATAAAAAAGAAAGAATCATCTTATGCTAAGCCTATAGCTTAAAAATTACTTTTCTACAAGTACAATCTTCTGTTTGAAAATTCTTAATCAAGTAACAGAAATCCCTAATTTAGCAAGAACATTTTCCATCCCCCTTGCAGATATTTTGGCTATGTCACTTGATTGCATTGATATCTGAAATCTGTAAAAAATTTAGGCCCTTCTATCTATTGATGATTCTTGATCAACTATGGATGAGGAAGAAAAAAATGCAAGCATTATTTTCAGTTTTGCAAAGGGGAACCAATTATAAGAATGCCACTTCAAATAATTTCTTCGAGAATCAATGAATAAAATATGTGAAAAACCTTATATTCTATAAAGTGCTAAAAATGATTAATAAAAATACTAACAGTGAAAATCGTCTTTTTTTAACTTTTTTATTTCACAATTACTCCTCATTTGTTCAACTCACTTGTCATTGAGTGTTATAATTCCCTTTTAGGACTGCATCATTGTCAAGCATAGTAAATAATTTTTTGTTTTGATTCTCATTAAATTATCTATTACATATGACATTGCTGACCATAACTTCTTTTATTGAAATCCTCTTATCCTGATTTTTGTGGTAAGTGGAGTACATTCCGATCCCCAGCTTCTGTCACTCAGAATAATCACTTTGAAATTCTTTCATGTAGTTGTGTGTGCTGATGATTATTTTTATTTTTGATAAGTATTCTATTGTACAAATATATTACATTTTATTTATGCATGCAGTTGTCACTGGATGTTTAAATTGGTTTTAGTTTTGAACTACTACAAATAAAATCATTTTTTCAAAGAGCAGACCATAATTTTGATGAAGTGTTTTTATTGTTTGTTTTATATTTTACTTTTAATTAAAAATAATTGTATGTATTTATGGGTACAATGGATGTTTTGGATAGGAACACATTGGGAAATGATTGAATCATGCTTATTAATCCATCTATGACCTCACCTACTTGCCATTATTGTGGTAACAACTTTTAAAATATACTCTTTTAGAAATTTCTTTGGATTATGGTTATGGTGTATAGCTAGGAAGTCTGTGCTTAACTCAAAGTAACAAAGATTTTCCTATGTTTTATTGGTTTTAAATTAAGCTGCCTAATTGCGAGTAGTATAAATTAGATAATACAGTGGTTTTAATTTTCATGTATCTAAGGACTGATTGTGTTAAAGTTTTATAGTTTTAGATTTTGCATTTAGACATTGTGTTGATTAACTTGGTAATGTTGAAAATTAATTGACTGTGTATGTGTGGATATATTATAAACTCTCTACATCACTGCTACATTATTTGTCTTGATGCCAATATTTTCTGTTTTAATTGCTGTAGCTTAATATTAGGTCTGGAAATCAGTTGACATCTTTAAATAATTTTGATAATATATTCAATGGTGTTTCTACTTTATTTAAATTTCTACAGTTTATTTTAAGGATATTGGTATAAATATAGTGTATAGTGTCAAATTCTCTCTTTCTTTCTCTCCTTCCCTTTATCTATACCCACACAGAATACAAGTGATTTTTCTATGTTTACCTTAAATCCTGCCATCTTGCTAAACTTACATATTAGTACTTTTAGTAGTTTGTTTGTAGATTTAAATGGATTTTCTATGTTAATGATCATATTATCTGTGAATAAAGAGTTTTACTTCTTCATTTCTAATTTTGATAACTTTTATTTGTTCTTTCATTATTGCACTGGTTACTGGTAAGAGTGCCATACTTTAGGCAGTTGTAACACAAAGGTAAGTATTTGTGTCTGTAAACATGTTCAAACATAACAAAAGTACAGTAAATGTATGATATAAGAAATACAAATGGTGTACTTATATAGGGCACTTATGATGAATGAAGTTTACAGTACCGAAACTTTCTCTGGGTGAGTCACTGAGCGAATGAAGAGTGAATGTGAAGGCCTGGGACATTACTGTACCCTACTGTAGACTTCATGAACACTCCAATCCTAGGGTATACTAAATTTGTAAAAAATATATTTTTGATAATAAATTAATCTTAGCTTACCATAAGATTTTACTTTATACACTTTTTAAATTTAAAACACTTTGACTCATTGTAATAGCAGATTAAAACACAAACATATTGTACACTTGCACTAAAATACTTTTTTTCTTTAAATTCATATATTATGGGATTTTTTTGTGTTTTTAATTTTTTAACCTTTTAAACACATTAACGAGGATAACACATTAGCCTAGACCTGCACAGTGTTCACATCATCAATATCATTTTCTTTCACCTCCAAATCTTGTCCCACTGAAAATTTGTCAGTGGCAGTAATACACGTTACTGTCATCTCTTATGATAATAGGTTTTCTGAAATACTTCCTAAAAGATTTACCTAAAGCTATTTTCAATTTTTTTTATCATTAGAAGGAGTATACTCTAAAATAACAATAAAATGTATATTAAATATATAAACCAGCAGCATAGTAATTCATTATCATTATCAACTATTATGCACTGCACATAATTGTATGTGCTACACTTTTATGCCACTGGCAGTGCAGTAGACTTGCTTACATCAACATCACCACAGTCATCTGAGTAATGCATTTTGTGCTGATTGTTATGATGCTGTATTAATCCATTCGCACACTGCTATAAAGAACTACCTGAGAGTGGGGAACTTATGAAGAAAAGAGGTTTAATTGATTCACAGTTCCACAGGCTGTACAGGAAGCATGGTTGGGGAAACCTCAGACAACTTACAGTCATGGCAGAGAACGAAGGGAAAACTAACACCTTCTTCATATGGCAGAGCAGGAGAGAGAGAGAGAAGTAGGAAGTGCTACACACTTCCAAAAAACCAAATCTCATGAGAACTCACTATCAGAATAGCAAGGGGGGAAATCTGCCCCTGTGATCCAATCAACTCCCACCATGTCCCTCCCCCAACATTAGGGATTAAAATTCAATATGGGATTTGGATGGGGACACAGAGCCAAACTGTATCAGATAGCTACAATGTCACTAGGTGATAAGAATTTTTCATTTTTGTTATAATGTTGAGGGACCACTGCAACATATGAGATATGTCATTGACCAAAATGTCACGTGGTACATGACTGTATTTAAATGGTTCACGGGCATAATTGACCCATAGTTTTATCCTTAATCCTTTTGATATTACAATACAATTTATTGTACCCCTATGTATAGGTGTTAGTGTATTGTCCATTGTGTAAACAATTTTTGTCTTCATTGGGGGAAATATAAGAAATCTCATAACCAAGGTCATTAGAAGCTGCTGTTGCTACTACCGCTCTCACTTCTTTCCATCTAAAACCTCCATGTATTGTTCTAAAAGTCCTTATTAAGTGAGAATTAGATTCAGAAGCAAGATTCTAGAACTTATACCATCCTCATTCCTGTTCATTCTCGCTTCTTATCTCTTTTCTTTCTGTTATTAGTTTAGTTTGCCTTCTGGATGTTAGCTTATCAAAAATTCTACCTATTGTTTAATGAAGTTTATAGTTTAGTTAAGAAGGCTTGTAGGAATCAACATGCTATAATGCAAAGAATTAGTATAAAATGATTCTATGATAGGAAAATGCAGGACATAATTATTTATGATGTAGTTCTATGACAAATGTTTTCACCTTTAACTGATAAAGGGCCTGGAGTTAAACTACCTGTGTTCAGATCCTTGTTGTACAATTTAATAGTGTTGGGAAGCTGGGTGCGATGACTCACGCCTGTAATCCCAGCAGTTTGGGAGGCCAAGGCGGGGCAGATCACCTGAGCTCAGAAGTTCAAGACCAGCCTGGCAAACATAGCAAAACCCCGTCTCTACTAAAAATACAAAAATTAGCTGGGTGTGTTGGTGGGTGCCTGTAATCCCAGCTACTCGGGAGGCTGAGGCAAGAGAATCATTTGAACCCAGGAGGTGGAGGTTGCAGTGAGCCGAGATCATGTCATTGCATTCCAGCCTAGGCTACAAGAGTGAAACTCCGCCCAAAAAAAAAAAAAAAAAAAAAAAAAAGCGTAGGGAAAAGCAAGATATTTACCTCCATGTGTTTTTCTTTGTTTTCTTTGTAGCTGTAAAATGAAGATAAGAATAGTATCCCTCCCAAAATATCATTGTGAGAGATGCAATGGGATAAAACATGTAGTATCAAAAAAGTTTATGGCACATAACATTCTCAATAAATGTTAATTATTAATATTACTTTCATTTCTTTACTTAATACCCACTATCAGACTTTCCTGATAAAAGATGTAAAGGCTCCAATTATTTTGATACTTAGTTAGTGCCTGCTCTGTGTAATCTTCATCTGCCTCCTCTATACTCGGTTACTTGGTTATATGCTGTAAACATGGATCTCAATTTTGATCTCGGTTAATAGTTCTGGCAGCTATTTTAATTTGGGGCTTTCTATAAATACTTGTCTATAACTCAACTTTCAGTTGACTTCAATAATTTTACATAATACCTATTCCATAAATCTGAGCTTTTACTAATATACTACCATAAAAGCCTTCATTATGAAAAATGCATGTCTATTAACATGTTGGCTTTTAAATCAGTTTGATTACTTTCACATATGTGATAAAAACAATTTTTTTCTCATTTCTTGGTATTTCTAGTAAACACATATAGATGCTTCTTTCCAGTTCTTTTTCCCTGGTAATCATCCTTTCTATCCACATAGATTTTTGGTTAAGCTGTGATCATATTTTATTCCTGTATTCCCAGCTTTCTGGTCATATGTACGTAAGATTTGGCAGCTGTCTCTAGTTTGTCCAATTGAACCTCTTTTTATACATAAAACTACGAGTTAGAAACTAAGTCATGTTACTTATAGGGAAATCAATCACAGGTTCTTGGGTTCTACCAGTATCTACTGTTGTAAATGTTGGTCAAAGATAGAAAAATTGTCTATCAAGTAGAAAAGGGAAGTCATAAACATAATTTGTAATCTTGTGATCAGTTCAGAGTCGAAGGTTGTTATCTCCAATGATATTCCCTGTTTTCTACTACTGGTGTGTACATCATTTCTAATACACACACACACACACACACACACACACACCATTTCCTCTTCTCTTTACCTCACTGTGGAAAATAGATAAGGTTTATAGTGTTTGGTATGCTCAGTCTATTGGTAGAATAACAGTGGAAATAAAGACCTATTGGAAATATATTGAAATATTGAAACTAATGATAGTGGCCCTGTGACATTTCTGAATGTAAAAGTTGGGTGTGACATCCAATTGTCTCTATTTGGGGAGATATTGAGTGCATTTATAGTTATATATGTGCTAATGAACATATGTCAGGTGGAGAAAGATTTTAAATTATGTATAGAAGTATATGTAGATGGAGCAACTAAGATGAAATGTTCTGTGGAGTAATTAAAACTTCCCAACATATCCAACAAAATATGTCCTAACCAGTCATGTTTTTACTTGTTCACTAGACCAGAGTTTCATAATGAACATAAACTGTCATAATTAAATTTATCCTCTCTTTCTTTGTCTGTACCTATCGCCACCATTAGCCCCACGTATTTAAACTGAGAGACAAAGAGAGAGAAGTTTGTCAGAGGACCTGAGATAAGTTCCACTTGCTAGCTGACATTATTAATGTTTCACTATTTCTAGTCCTTATTCAGCTTTAATTTTTCATCTGTTCTGTGAACTCTGTGAATTATTTCTTCATCCTTACATTACCATTAAGTTGCCTTTCAGGTGTAGTCCAACTCAAATTTACATCTGATACATGCAAGAATACTAGCATATTCTGTTTCTGGTGTTGATGTTAATATTGAGGTTTAAGATATTGGTTAAGTTGATCCTAGTATTTCAATAGCCATGTCCTAACTTCTTGTAGATTAATCTTACAGATTACCATATTAACAGATTAGAATGCAATGGAGGATGTTTATCTATATTATTGAGATATATCTACTCTTATTTAGGGGAAGTCAGGGAGATAGTAAAATAATAAAGAAATGAGAACATTTTCTGAAGAAATGTCTGCAGTTATTCTCAGGCATTTTTGTCTGTTTTATCAATGGTGGCTTACACATGCATTTGAGACAGAAAATTTTAAAAGCAAAAGCTAAGTTTCCCCAGGATTGATACCCTGATGGAGCTTACCAGCTGCCTTAGATACAATCCTTCAGCAACTATGCTCTTTAAATTAGTGAGCTTCTTTTATCATTTTTATTTTGAATTTTCTTTTTTTTTTTTTTTTTTCCACTTCTTTATCCTCCTTCAAGTTATCCTACCACTCCAGTAAAGGAAACAGTTACGTACACTCCTTTTCTTTTTTGGCAGAGTGACATCTGAAAGCAGAAGTTTTTTCTTTGTTTGTTTTGTTTTTTGGTGTTGTTTTGTTTTGCTTTTGAGACAAAACCTCACTCTGTTGCCCAGGCTGGAGTGCAGTGGCATGGTCTCTGCTCACTGCAACCTCCACCTCCCAGGTTCAAGCGATTCTCCTGCCTCAGCTTTTCGAGTAGCTGGGATTACAGGGGCCTGCAACCACACCTGGCTAATTTTTTGTATTTTTAGTAGAGACAGGGTTTCTCCATGTTGTCCACCCTGGTCTCAAACTCCTGACCTTATTATGATCCACCCACCTCAGCCTCCCAAAGCGCTGGGATTAGAGGCATGAGCCACCGTGCCTGGCCTGAAAACAGAAGTTTTTGTAAGGTATTCCTAACAGCACTGGCCATCCTCCCTCATGCACATTCTATCCCCTCCTCAACAAAAGAGTGATATTTTTGTTTTTTGTTTTGTTTTGTTTTGTTTTTTATTATCCTGTTTCCTACTTGTTTTCAGATAATAATGTAAATATAAGCATATATTCATTACAGAAAATTTAGAAGTTATAAAAGAGGAGAGAATTAAAAGCTATTCATTATTCTCCATCTAGAAATAACGAGTCTTAACACATTATATTTACTTTTTCTGTGCATATTTAGATATGTATAGATATTTAGAAATTTGAGATTATAATATACATATTACTTATAATATCTGTTTCTGCTTGCAATAGATTGTAAATATTTATTATAATATAACAGAATAAATTAAAGGAACAATTTAATTGATCCCATATTGCTGAACATTTGCAACACAAAATGAGTTAAAAGGCAACTATGACTGGATTTCCCAAGCAGGGAAGATGGTATAGGCCTCTTTCCCCCTGCTCTTCCCCAAACACAGTAACATATTCTGAAAATAATCCAAGAGCTAACCAAAGGAGAACTCTAATCAATAGAAGAAGGTGAGCTGGTTTGAAACCTCAAAGCTAAAACAACACAAACAGCACAGCAGCTGTGTGTTTATCTCACTACCAAGACATTGAAAGTTAAACTGACCCTGGAACCAGATCCTAAAAATGTAGGTGAGTTCCTATATGCTAAATCTAAATAAGGTGGTTTGCCTTCTAAAAGAAAATTTGAAACAGGAATCAGAGGACCTAACATAATTGAAAAAATATCCAGGATACAATAAAACATCACTATTGTACCAAAATCCAGAAAGTCATAACTTGAATAAGAAAAAAAAACAATTGATGTTGATACTTAGATGATGATTCAAATGTTGTAATTAACTGTTGGGATTTTAAAGCCATAGTCATAAAAATGCTTCAGAAATCAGCTACAAATTTTCTTGTAATAGATGAAGCACTAGAAAATTCTGCAAAAGATTAGAAGTTGTAAAATAGAACCAATGGAAATAATAAAACTAAGATATACAGTGAGATCCATTTAAAAACTCACCAGATTGGCTCAATAGTAGTGTGGTGATGACAAGGAGTACAAAAAAGAAAATTGAGAATATATATTTAATAAAATACAAAAAAACAGAAAATTATCTTTAAAAATTAGCACAACTAAGGGACCTGTTGGGTACTAACAAAGACAATATTTGTATTTTCTTAGTTACAGAAAAAGGAAAATAAGAACAGGATTCCAAGATAGTCACATACAAATCCAATAAACTGAGAATTTCAAATAAAATGAACCCCCAAGACTATATGCCAATACATATCATAATTAAACTTCTAAAACTAAAACGAAGCATCTTAAAAGCAGAAAGTGATTGGAAACCAGTACCTATATAGGGATGACACTTTGAATGACAATGGTTTTCTCGACTGAAAAAATGGACACCAAAACAGACACCAAGGTCAATATTATTCTGTGACATAAAATAAACCTCAACAAATTTGAAATAATTGAAACCATACAAAGTGGGTTTTCTGACTGTAATAAAATTAAACTAGAAATCTATAAGAGATAACAAGATAATATTGAAACGTGTAAAAATCAGATAACACACTTCTATATAACTACGGATCCAAGAGAAAAACTTGAAGATAATAAAAACATAAATAGAATTGAACTAAGTTGATAATACAACATATTTAAATATGTGAGATGAAGTCAAAGTAGTGTTTAAATGGAAACATATGATACTAAATGCTTTTATGGGAAAATATGAGAGATATCAAACTAATAATCTCAATTTCTATCTCGTGCAACAAAAATAATGAGAGTAAAATAAAGCTAGAGTAAGGAGAAGAAAAGAGATATTGAAAACAAGTGCAAAACAGAAAACAGATATTGAAAAAAGTGAAAACAGAAAACATTACACAAAAGTCAGTGATACAAAAAGTTTGTTCTCTGAAAAAATAAAATAAAATTGATAAAACACTACCAAGACACAAATTGAAAAAGAGAGAAGACACAAATCACCAATGCAAGGAACGTAACAGAATATTTCACTTAAGACTGCAGCCACTAAAAAAATAATAAGGGAATATTATGAACAGCTTTGTACTAAGAACTTTGACAACTTAACTAACTTAAGCATTTTCTCAAAAAGTACAAACAGCCAAAGCTTAACCAAGATGGAATTGATAATCAAATAGGACTATAATTATGGGGAAATTGACTCATTATTAAACACTTCTGAAAGATAAATTTCCAGGCCCAAATAATTTCATTAGAAAATTCTACCAAATATTTAAAGATTAACATCAATTTTATATAATTTCTTCCATAATAAGAGGGAATATGTTCCGATTCAATTTATGAGTCTGTTATCACTCTGATATCAAAATCTAACAAAGAGAATACAGTAAGAAGATAACTACTGAACATTATATCTCATGAACTTAGATGCAAGTTTCTCAACATATTTGCAAACTGAATCCAGCATTATGTAAAGTGAATTATATTCTATAACCTAGTGGAATTTTCACTAGTTATGAAATGTATTAAAATAAATCTGCCAAAATCCAGAACACTGACAACCCTAAATGTTGGGTAGAATATGAAACAGCAGGATCTCTCATACATTACTGATGGAATGCAAAATGGTACACCCACATTGAATCAGCTTGTTAGTGTTTTTATAAAACTAAACATAACTTACTATGTGATCCAGTAATTGTAAACCTTGGTATTTACCCAAATGAGTTGAAAATTGATGTCCACACACAAAATCCTGCACATGGATATTTATGGCAGCTTAATGCATAATTGCCAAAATTTGCAAGTAACTAAGATGTCTTTCAGTAGTTGAATAAACTGTTGTAATCTAGACAATGGAATAGTATTAAGTGATAAAAAGAAATGAGGTAGTAAGCCATGAAAAGACAAGGAGGAACCTTAAAGGCATATTACTAAGTGAATGAAGCCAATCTGAAAAGGCTATATACTGGATCATTCCCAGTATATGACATTCTGGAAAAGGTGAAACTATAAAAACAGGAAAGAGATAAGTGATTACCAAGGATTAAGGAGGAGTTAGAGTAAATTCTAATGTAAACCATGGACTTTGGGTGATAGTGATATATCAATGTAGATTTATCAGTTATAACAAATGTATCACTCTGGTGGGGATTGTTAATAATGAGGAGGCTATGCATTCAGGGCTGGAGGTGGGGCAGGTACATGAGAAATCTCTGTACTTTCTGCTCAATTTTGCTATGACCATAAACTTCTCCAAAAAAATAAAACCTTTTCTTTAGATTGCTTTGACTATTCAGGCTCTTTTTTCATTCCATATGAATTTTAGAATTTTTTTCTAATTCCATGAAAAATGACATTGATAATTTGATAGAAATTGCATTGAATCTGTATACTGCTTTGGGCAATACGGTCATTTTAATGATATTGATTCTTCCAACCCAAGAGCATCAGATTTTATTTACATTTGTTTGTGTCATCTATGATTTGTTTCATCAGTGGTTTGTTGTTTTCCTTGAAGATATCTTTCATCTGTTTGATTAAATGTACTCCTAAGTATTTTATTGTTTTGTGGCTACTGTAAATGGGATTGAGTTCTTGATTTGATTCTCAGCTTGAACATTATTGGTTATAGAAATTCTACTAAATTTTGTACATTGATTTTGTATCCTGAAACTTTACTGAAGTTATTTATCAGGTCTAGGAGTCTTTGGAGTAGGAGTCTTTGGAGTAGTCTTTAAGGTTTTCTAGATATAAGATCATGTCATCTATGAAGAGAGAAAAATTGACTTCCTCTTTTCCAATTTAGTCGCTTTTTATTTCTTTATTTTGCCTGATTACTCTGGTTAGGACTTCTGATACTATGTTGAATAGGAGTAGTGACAGTGGGTCAAAGCAATACTGAGCAAAAATAACAAAGCTGGAGGTATCACATTACCTGACTTGAAATTATACCACAAGGCTATAGTAACCAAAAATTGCATAGTGCTGGTGCAAAAATAGACACATAGGTAAATAAAACACAATGAATAATGCAAAATTAAAGTTACATACCTACAAACAACTGATCATTGACAAAACTGACAAAAGTATGCAGTTGGGAAAGGACCTCCTATTCAATAAATGGTGCTGGGAAAATTGGATAGTCAGATGCATAAGAATGAAACTGCGCCCCTATTCCTCACCATATACAAAAATTATCTCAAAGTGGATTAAAGAATCTCAAGGTGGATTAAAGACTTAAATGTAAGAACTCAAATTATTAAAATCCCAGAAGGAAACCTAGGGAAAACTCTTCTGTATATTGGCTTAGGCAAAGAAATTATGACTAAGACCTTAAAAGCAAATACAACAAAAACAAAAATAGACACATGGGACTTAACTAAATTAAAGAGTATCTGCACAGCAAAAGAAACAATAAACAGAGCAAACAGACAACCTACAGAACCTGAGAAAACATTTGCAAACCATGCATCTGACAGATGACTAATCTTCAGAACCTATAAGTAACTTAACACAAGAAAAAAAAAAAAGATAATTCCATTAAAACATAGGGAAAGGACATGAACAGATATTTCCCAAAAGAAGACATAGAAGCAGCCAACAAACATAAAAAAAAGTTCAGTTATCACTGATCACAAGAGAAATGCAAATTAAAACTATAAGGAAATACCATCTCACACCAGTTAGAATAGCTATTACTAAAAGCAAAAAACAACAGATGTTGACAACGATGCAGATAAAAGAGAATGCTTATATATTATTGGTGGAGATGGAAATTAGTACAACCTCTATGGAAAACAGTATGGAGATTTCTTAAAGGACTAAAAAGAGAACTGCCATTAGACCCAAAAATCCCACTACTGGGTATGTACCCAGAGGAAAATATATAATTACAGCAAAAATACCTGTGCAGTAGTATGCTTATTACTCACTATTTAGAATAACAAAGTCATGGAATCAACTGAAGTATCCATCAAAGGATGACTGAATAAAGAAAATGTGGTATATATACCATGGAATACTATGCAGCCATAAAAAAGTGTATATTGCAGAAACATGAATGGAGCTGGACTCCATATCACAAGTAAAATAACTTAGAAACAGAAAGTCCCAAACCCCATATTCTCACATACAAGTAGGAGTTAAGCAATGGGTACACATGGACATACAGAGGGAAATAATAGGCACTGGGGACTTCAAAAGGGAGGCGAGGGTTGAAAAATTACCTATTCTATACAGTGTTCACTATGCCAGTGATAAGCACATTTGAGACTCAAACCTCACAATTATATGATAAAATCATCTAACAAAACTGCATGTGTACCGTTGGAATCTATAAAAGTTTAATAGTTTAATAAAAATTACTAAAAATCAATTTGTTACATTACCATATTAATAAACTGAAAAAAAAATATGGTTATAATGATTACTGCAAAAAATGTGTTTAAAAATTCTGAAATATATTTATGATAAAAATGATCAAAAAGCTAAAAGTGAGGGGAATCTCCACAACTTGATTCATTTAATGTGCTCTCAGCTAACATTTAGTGGCAAAAGATGGAATGTGTTTCCCTAAGATTTGGAATAGAATAAATCTGTTCACCCACCAGTTTTATTCAACATAGTAGTTCTAGCTAGTAAAATAAAGCGGTAAAAAGTATAAAATAATACAGACTAAAAGTAGGAAAAAATAGTCAATATTTGCAGATGACATGATTGTCTACACAGTAAATCCCAAGAAACCGTTTAGGATTCAAGAAAAAGAAAATCCACCAAGAATGGAAGAGTTACGTTCATCAAGGTCAAATGATAGAAGATCAACAGGTAAAAAATAATCTAATATCTAGCTACTAAAAAAGGAACATATGCAAACCAAAATTAAAAACATAATTCCATTTACAATTGCTCCAAAAAATGAAATATTTATGTGTACACTTAACAAATCATATATAGGAATTATATGCTGAAAATCAGAAAATGCTAATGGCAGAATTTTTAAAAACTAAATAGAGATAGTGTGTTCATATTGAAAAGACTCAATGTAATAAAGATGTCAATTATCCCAAATTTATCTAATTCCTTTATGGCAATTTTATCTAAATCACAGTACAGTTACTTTGTAGACTAGCTTATTCTGCACTGCAAAGGCACAGGCTCTAGAATAGCTAAAACCAATGAAAAATTATAACTACAATAATTTTTCAAGACATAGACAGTAAAATATGATATAAATAGAAACAGACCAGGCGTGATGGCTCACACCTATAATCTCAACACTTTGAGAGGTGGAGGCAGGCAGATCACTTGAGGTCAGGAGCTCAAGACCAGCCTGGCCAACATGGTGAAACCCCAATTCTGATTAAAAAAAAAATAGCTGGGCATGGTGGCACATGCCTATAGTCCTAGCTACTCTGGAGACTGAGGCAGGAGAATCACTTGAACCCGGGAGGTGGAGGTTGCAGTGAGGTGAGATCCTGCCACTGCATTCCAGCCTGGGTGACAGAGCAAGAGAAAAAAGAAGGAGAAGGAGAAGGAGAAGGAAGGAAGGAAGGAAAAAATAAAAAAAGAAAAGAAAAGAAAAAGTGTAAATAGAAACAACAAACAATTAAAAAGCAGGGGGATGAAGCTAGAGTGTAGAGCTTTTATTAGTTATTTTTGTTTGTTGATTAGTTTGTTTTATATGCAAACCGTGTTAAGTTGTTATCAGGTAAAAATAGTGGGTTATAAGATTATATTTGCAAGCCTCATGATAACCTCAAACCCAAAAACGTACAGTGGATACACAAAAAAACAAAAAGGAAAATACTAAAGCATCACCAGAGAAAATCACCCTCTGTAAAAGGAAGGCAGGAAGGAAAGAAGGAAGGAAGAGAAGACCACAAAACAAACAGAAAACAAATAACAAAATGGTGGTAGTAAGTCCTTACTTATTAATAATAACATGGAATGTAAATAGACTAAACTCTCTAATCAACAAACAGTTGCTTAATGGATAGATAAACACTGAATCGTCTGTTGCCCGTAAGAAACACACTTCACCTATAAAGACAATTGACTGAAAATAAAGGGATGGAAAAAGATACCCCATGCCAATGGAAACCAAAAAAGAGCAGGAGTTGCTATACTTATATCAGACAAAATGTATTTCAAGACAAGAACTATAAGAAGAGACAAAGAAGGTCAATACATAATAATAAAAGGGTCAATTCAGCAAGAGAATATAACAATTTAAAAAATACATGCACCCAACATTGGAGCACTCAGATAAAAAGGAAAATATTATTAGATCTAGAGAGAGAAATAGATTCAAATACTATAACAGGTGAAGATTTCAACACCCTGCTTTCAGCAATGAACAGATCTTCCAGGCAGAAAATCAACAAAGAGACTTTGAACTTTATCTACACTGTAGACCAAATGGAGCTAATAGATACTTACAGAACATGTTGTCCAATGGCTGCAGAATACATATTCATTATCTCAGCATATGGATCACTCCCAAAGATAGACCATATGTTATGTCACAAAACAAGTCTCAAAACATTCAAAAAATTGAAATAATATAAAGCATCTTCTCTCACCACAATGGAATAAAGTTATAAATCAATAACGAGAAATTTTGAAAACTGTGCAAATACATGGAAATTGAACAATAGGTTTCTGAATGACCAGTGGGTTAATAAAGAAATTAAGAAGGAAATTGAAACAAATGATAATGGAAACACAACATACCTAAACCTATGGATACAGCAAAGGCAGTACTAAGAGGGAAGTTTATAGCTCTAAGTACCTACATCAATAAAGAAGAAAAAACTTCCAGTAAACAACCTAACGATGCATCTTAAAGAATTTGAAAAAGAGCCCAGGGTGGCGGCTCACACCTGTAATTCCAGCACTTTGGGAGGCTGAAGTGAGCAGATCACCTGAGGCCAAGAGTTCAAGACCAGCCTGGGCAATATGGTGAAATCTCATCTCTACTAAAAATACAAAAATTAGCCAGGTGTGGTGGCATGAGCCTGTAATCCCAACTACTCAGGAAGCTGAGGCATGAGAATTGCTTGAACCTGGGAGGCAGAGGTTGCAGTGAGCCAAGATCATGCAGCTGCACTCCAGCCTGGGTGACAGAACCTGGGAGGCAGAGGTTGCAGTGAACCAAGATCATGCAGCTGCACTCCAGACCCTGTCTCAAAAACAACAAAACAAAACAACCACAGCAACCACAGCAAAGCCCTTGAAAAGGAAGAGCAAGCCAAACCCAAAATTAGATCATGGGAGAAATAAATGAAATTAAAATTAAGCAAACAATAGAGAAGATCAATGAAATGAAAAGTTGGTTTTATGAAAAATTGAACGAAATTGACAAACCTTTAGCCAGACTAAGAAAAAAAAAAGAGAAAATTCAAATAAATCACATATGAAAAAGGAGACATTATAAGTGATACCACAGAAATTCAAAGATCATTAGTGGCTACTACACAAAACTATATGCCAATAACTTAGAAAATCTAGAAGAAATGGACAAATTGCTAGACAAATACAACCTACCAAAATTGAACCATGAAGAAATCTAAAACCTGAATAGACCAATAGCAAGTAATGAGATCAAAGCCACAATAAAAAGTCTCCCCAGTAAAGAAAAGCCTAGGAGCTGAGGAATTCACTGGCATAATTCACTGATGAATTATGTCAGACATTTAAACAAGAACTAACTCCATTCTTACTTAAACAAATCCACAAAATAGAGGAGGACGCAATTCTTCCAAACTCATTGTATGACACCTGTATTACCCTGATGCCAAAACCAGAGAGAGACACACCAGAGGAAAGAAAATGATAGGCCAACATCTCTGATTAATATTGCTGCAAAAATTCTCAACAAAATACTAGCAAATTGAATTCAACAATACATTTAAAAGATAATTCATTGTGACCAAGTGGGATTTATTCTTGGGATTCAAGGATGATTCATCATATACAAATCAATAAATGTGATGCATCACATCAACAGAATGAAGGACAAAAGCCATATGACCATTTCAATTGATGATGAAAAATCATGTAATAATATTTAACATTCCTTCATGATAAAATCCTCAAAAAACTGGTATTGAAGCAATATACTTCAACGTAATAGAAGCCATATATGACAGACCCACAATTTGTATTATACTGAGTGGCTAAAAGCTGGAAGTCTTTCCTCTAAGATCTGCAACATGACAAGGATGCCCATTTTCACCACTGTTATTCAACATAATGCTGAAAGTCCTAGCTAGAGCAAACAGACAAGAGAAAAAAACAACGGGCATCTAAATTGGAAAGGAAGAAATCACAGTATCCTTGTTTGCAGGTAATATATTCTTATATTTTGAAAAACCCAAAGACTCCACCAAAATTAGAACTGATAAACAAATTCAGCAAAGTTGCAGGATACAAAATCAACATATAAAAGTAAGTAGCATTTCTATATGCCAACAGTGAAAGATCTGAAAAAAAATCAAAAAGTAATCCCATTTACAATAGCCACAAATAAAACTGAATACCAAGGAATTAACTGAACCAAAGAAGAAAATATCTTATAAACAGAACTGTAAAACACTGATGAAAGAAACTGAAGAGGAATAATTTGAAAGGAGCTCATTCCCATGGGATTTTTAACAAAGATTTTAGAGAAGAACGTAGTTTGACCTAAACCTTGAAATTTGAATAGGGATTCAATATTTGATAGAAGTGAGGTGGATGAAAGAAAACTTTCCAAGACAAGACAGGGCTATCTCAGTGAAAGATGTTCTTAAGGGGAAAATAGATAATGTAGTGAATGGAGTTTAATGACTGTGAATGATGGAGTGTAAATTGAAGCTGAAACGTGAGATTGAGAAGACATTGTTCTGCGTTTTTTAAATGTAGGATTTTCTTAGTTGTCAGAAATGTATGCCAATTGTTCACAAACATTTTCAGTCTCATTCCATATTACAGGATTGACTTGGGTAAGTGGCTACTAAAGCAGAGACTTTATTTTTTTGACCAGTTTGCATCCCATATGACTGGTTCTTAACAATGGAATTTGAAGGGTGATATGTGTCACTTCCAGTCTAGCATGGTCACCAAAATAAAAGCTTTCTTTACCATCTTTTACCCAGTTCTTGGCCAAAGAGAAAAGGATTCTGAAGTCCTAGCAGAAGATACTGCCAAAAGATGGCAGCCTGTATTCTTGGTTACCCTACCTAGTAATAAAAGCAATTTCAACTTTATTCTGATAGTCTACTGAATGCCTTACAGGAAACAAACTCAAACAGTATTGCAGAAGAAGGCTGGCTCTGACGTCAGGGATGGACTGTTGAGACAATTAGCTAAAAGTAGGGAAACTACTAAGGAAGGTATTAAACTAATTCTAACAGAGTTGGGAAGTGTAAAATTAAGGAAGTGGCATAAGAAAGGAGAGAATCAGCGAACAAGTGCAAACACAATTATTAGAGGTAGAACTGATAGGACTGAGTTACTGGACTTGGGGGATGAGTGAGAATGAAGAGTGTGAAAGAAACACCGGAGACATCTTGTCTCTGTGACCAGCACATAAAAGTCATAGGCTAGAATATTTTGGCTTAACTTACAATATTGGCTGATTATAAGTGCTGCCAAAAGACTCACTGCCTCTTGAGTAGCCTCAAGAGACTGAGTTCTTCACTACTCAAATGTCCACAAGGATGGCAAATGACCATTTGCTAAAGATATTGTAAAGGGCTTTTTCCATGAGGAACAGATTCTTGTAAAAATCTCACTTCTTAAGTTTCTGACAATTTAAAGTTTTACAATTTAGCAATTATACTGGGTGGTATTTATAATATTTCAATAATTTATATGAAAAAATTAAGATAAATTTCAAATAACAGAAATGTATAGACAATAAATCATTTTATGTGGTGTTCACGACTGCCCACTGTAAACAAACAGATCGTCCCTTACGCCAAATGATTCTAATGACTCATGAGCATGGCAGAGTTATGTTGTCTGCAGGCTTGAGGTATTATCATTATCCTTTAGTTTTAGTTCATGAGTATTCAGGAATTACATTCACATTTTCACTAACATTTAGCACTATCTACATCATCTAATTAATAAAACGTTCTTATAATGATGAAGAATTATAAATTTTAGATGTGGCACACACATTTTCTGTTTTTTTTTTTCTAAAGTAATTACCAAAATATGTTTTGTGATCTCCATTCAGTGTACAGATTATATTTTACAATATAACCTTCAATGTTTCAAATTTTACTATTTCTCTTTACAACCTCTTCCTCCTTCTTCACAGGGTCTTTGATTTCTCTACCTGTGAAATTTCATCTACTGCAGAATAACATTGTTTCCACATTATATAGTGTCAGGAACTACATAGATCTATACATTATTGCTTCTGTGAGTGCATATTTTGTGTCCGCTGCTGATTTGCATGGAGTCTGCTGTCACTTTGTTCTTCCTCTATAGCTTTTTGGGTTTTTTTTTTTTATTTGTTTGTTTGTTTTTTCATTCTTGACAGCTGCTTCAATAGCACTTTGCCATTGGATTGGCCGTGATGAGGAAAAGATGCTACATGTTCAGATTCTGATGACACAGCAAATTGCAAATTGCCCATTGGCAAAATGAAGTCTATTGCTGGCAAATAGTCTCTGGAATTTTGTAATAGGCAATCTGGGCATTGCTGTATTCCAGCACAGCAGATGCTGTTGTGTGTAACAGTTCCATTTTCTAGTAGTCAGAATGGTAATCAGCCACAGCAAGGTATTCATGACTGCCCACTGTAAACAAACACATCCTTCCCTTACTCTAAGTGACTCTGGTAATTCATGAGCATAGCAGAGTTATGTTGGTTATAGGCTTGAGGTATTGCCATTACCTTCATAAATTCCACATTTATATTTCTCTGAAGTTTCATTAGTTGGTGATACGGAATTTCTCTAGTGTCGGCTATACAAGATAAATCACTTCTTAGCCAATAAAAGCATTGGCTTTAATGAAATAACATATTTTAAATTATATAATTTTTCTATGAAGGTTTAGTATAACCACAGTTTGCTTCAAAAGTTAGAAATCTTTTACAGCAATCAAGACACTATGTGAGAAAACTGTTCTTATACCCTTATGTAAGAACTTTAAAGCTTGATAGAAATAAACATAGATGCTTTAATTCAAAATGGATAAATATTATATCTTTCTTTTTTTAATTATACTTTAACTTCTAGGGTACATGTGCACAATGTGCAGGTTTGTTACATATGAATACATGTGTCATGTTGGTGTGCTGAACCCTTTAACTCATCATTTGCAAGCTATCCTAAATAAATATGCACCCAATACAGGAGCACCCAGATACATAAAGCAAGTCCTTAGAGACCTACAAAAAGACTTAGACTCCCACACAATAATAATGGGAGACTTTAACACCCCGCTGTCAACATTAGACAGATCAACGAGACAGAAAGTTAACAAGAATATCCAGGAATTGAACTCAGCTCTGCACAAAGCAGACCTAATAGACATCTACAGAACTCTCCACCCCAAATCAACAGAATATACATTCTTCTCTGCACCACATCACACTTATTCCAAAATTGACCACATAGTTGGAAGTAAAGCACTCCTCAGCAAATGTAAAAGAACAGAAATTATAACAAACTGTCTTTCAGGCCACAGTGCAATCAAACTAGAACTCAGGATTAAGAAACTCACTCAAAACCACTCAATGACATGGAAACTGAACAACCTGCTCCTGAATGACTACTGGGTACATAACAAAATGAAGGCAGAAATAAAGATGTTCTTTGAAACTAATGAGAACAAAGACACAACATACAAGAATCTCTGGGACACATTTAAAGTAGTGTGTAGAGGGAAATTTATAGCACTAAATGCCCACAAGAGAAAGCAGGAAAAATCTAAAATTGATACCCTAATATCACGATTAAAAGAACTAGAGAAGCAAGAGCAAACACGTTCAAAAGCTAGCAGAAGGCAAGAAATAACTAAGATCAGAGCAGAACTGAAGGAGATAGAGGCACAAAAAAAAAACCCCTTCAAAAAATCAATGAATTCAGGAGCTGGTATTTTGAAAAGATCAACAAAATTGATAGACTGCTAGCAAGACTAATAAAGAAGAAAAGAGAAGAACCAAATTGACGCAATAAAAAATGATAAAGAGTATATCACCACTGATCCCACAGAAATACAAACTACCATCGGAGAATACTATAAACACCACTATGCAAATAAACTAGAAAATCTAGAAGAAATGAATAAATTCCTGAACACATACACACTCCCAAGACTAGACCAGGAAGAAATTGAATCCCTGAATAGACCAATAACAGGCTCTGAAATTGAGGCAATTATTAATAGTCTACCAACCAAAAAAAGTCCAGGACCAGATGGATTCACAGCCGAATTCTACTAGAGGTTCAAACAGGAGTTTGTACCATTCCTTCTGAAACTATTCCAATGAATAGAAAAAGAGGGAATCCTCCCTAACTCGTTTTATGAGGCCAACATCATCCTGATACCAAAGGCTGGCAGAGACACAACAAAAAAAGAGAATTTTAGAACAATATCCCTGATGAATGTCGATGCAAAAATTGATGCTCAATAAAATACTGGCAAACCAAATCCAGCAGCACATTACAAAGCTTATCCACCATGATCAAGTTGGCTTCATCCCTGGGATGCAAGACTGGTTCAACATACACAAATCAATAAATGTAATTCAGCATATAAACAGAACCAAAGACAAAAAACAAGTGATTATTTCAATAGATGCAGAAAAGGCCTTTGACAAAATTCAGTAGCCCTTCATGCTAAAAACTCTCAATAAATTCGGAATTGATGGGCCACATCTCAAAATAGTAAGAGCTATTTATGACAAATCCACAGCTAATATCATACTGAATGGGCGAAAACTGGAAGCATTTCCTTTGAAAACTGGCACAAGACAGGGATGCCCTCTCTCACCACTCCTATTCAACATAGTGTTGGAAGTTCTGGCCAGGGCAATCAGGCAAGATAAAGAAATAAAGGATATTCAATTAGGAAAAGAAGAAGTCAAATTGTCCCTGTTTGCAGATGGCATGATTGTATATTTAGAAAACCCCATTGTCTCAGCCCAAAATCTCCTTAAGCTGATAAGCAACTTCAGCAAAGTCTCAGGATACAAAATTAATGTGCAAAAATCGCAAGCATTCTTATACACCAGTAACAGACAAACAGAGAGCCAAATCATGAATGAACTTCCATTCACAATTGCTTCAAAGAGAATAAAATACCTAGGAATCCAACTTACAAGGGATGTAAAAGACCTCTTCAAGGAGAACTACAAACCACTGCTCAACGAAATGAAAGAGGACACAAATGGAAGAATATTCCATGCTCATGAATATGAAGAATGCATATTTTGAAAATGGCCATAATGCCCAAGGTAATTTATAGATTTAATGCCATCCCCATCAAGCTATCAATGACTTTCTTCACAAAATTGGAAAAAGTACTTTAAAATTCATATGGAAATAAAAAAGAGCCCATATTGCCAAGACAATCCTAAGCAAAAAGAACAAAGCTGGAGGCATCAAGCTACCTGACTTCAAACTATATTACAAGGCTACCGTAATCAAAACAGCATGGTACTAGTACCAAAACAGTGATATAGACCAATGGAACAGAACAGAGGTCTCAGAAATAATACTACACATCTACAATCATCTGACCTTTGAAAAACCTGACAAAAACAAGGAAGGGGGAAGGGATTCCCCATTTAATAAATGGTGCTGGGAAAACTCGCTAGTCATATGGAGAAAGCTGAAACTGGATCCCTTCCTTATACCTTATACAAAAATTAATTCAAGATGGATTATTGACTTAAATGTTACACCTAAAACCATAAAAACCCTAGAAGAAAACCTAGGCAATACCCTTCAGGACATAGGCATGGGCAAGAACTTCATGACTCGAACACCAAAAGCAATGGCAACAAAAGCCAAAATAAACAAATGGGATCTAATTAAACTAAAGAACTTCTGCACAGCAAAAGAAACTACCATCAGAGTGAGCAGATAACCTACAGAATGGGAGACAATTTTTATAATCTACCCATCCCACAAAGAGCTAATATCCAGAATCTACAAAGAACTTATACAAATTTACAGGAAAAAATCAAACGACCCCATCAAAAAGTGGGCAAAGGATATGAACAGACCCTTCTTAAAAGAAGACATTTATGCAGCCAATGGACACATGAAAAAATGCTCATCATCACTGGCCATCAGAGAAATGCAAATCAAAACTACAATGAGATAACATCTCACACCACTTAGAATGGCAGTCATTGAAAAGTCAGGAAATAACAGGTGCTGGAGAGGATGTGGAGAAATAGAAACACTTTTACACTGTTGGTGGATCATTGTGGAAAACAGTGTGGCGATTCCTCAAGGATCTAGAACTACAAATACCATTTGACCCAGCCATCTCATTATTGGGTATATACCCAAAGGATTATAAATCATGCTGCTATAAAGACACATGCACATGTATGTTTATTGCAGCACTATTCACAATAGCAAAGACTTGGAACCAACCCAAATGTCCATCAGTGATAGACTGGATTAAGAAAATGTGGCACGTATACACCATGGAATACTATGCAGCCATAAAAAATATTATGAGTTCATGTCTTTTGTGAGGACATGGATGAAGCTGGAAACCATCATTCTCAGCAAACTATCGCAAGGACAGAAAACCAAACACCACATGTTCTCACTCATTGGTGGGAACTAAACAATGAGAACACTTGGACACAGGAAGGGGAACATCACACACCAGGGCCTTTTGTGGTGTGGGGCCAGGGGGAGGGATAGCATGAGGACATATTATATCTTTCTAAATGTCTGTCATAATCTTCTTGAAGGCAATAGAGGTATCTTGTTTACTAGTTTATATGCTAAGTATACAGTATAATACATAGAATATTGATTTCATATTAAAAAATAAATAGTACAAGGACTGCTGTCATCCATGCCATAATAAACACTGACCTTTAACAATATTCCATTACTAAGTGAAAGAAAAAAGTTTTAAATACATAGTTGAGTTGAACTACAATTACAGGTTTATTCCCTGCTTAAGTCTTCTTTGAAATTAATACAGACAAGAATAACAACAGTACTATCTGAAAGGGTGAGATTCACAAAATCAACATAATTTTTGCATTAATAAAACATAGCTTAAAATTTAAGGGCCAGGTTAATTTCCTGGCATTAATGAGTAGTCTTTGTAGGATGCAAAGTAGAATGCCATGCTGTCAATATATGCAAACAGCATGGATGATGTTTCTCTACCAGAAGTGACTAATTTAAAAGAATTTTGAAAATTATTTTTTATAGGTTTATACCGAACTACAATTCAAAACTATTTATTCTGTTTTAAGGTATAAAACAATGGAATGTAAATGGTGATGTGTGTCACTCCCAGTCTAACAGATATATAGTGTAATTTACTTCCTTTTTAGAATTCCCAACACTCAAAATACCAACTATTTCAGCAATCCAAATTTTGGCCACAATGGTGTAAATATCAATTAAAATTCGAAATTAAATTTGCAAAGGCAATCTCTTTTGCTGTTTTTGTTTCTAGTGCTAGCCAAATTGTACATGGGTATTTTGGGGCGCTTACCAATAAATCGATCGGAAAGAAATAAGTATTTAATTGAGAAGAAATGTGTTAAAAGGGATAAATAGAATCATTAGAATCAAGTTGGAAAATTATTATATGAATCCAAGGGAATAAGTCCAGAAGAAAGTGCTGCATTTCTCTTTAGCAAAATGTATAGCCCTTAGTCCAAAATTACAAAGATAATCAGGACAATGAGTTTACCTTCTTTGTACTTTTAAAGTTTTTATTTATCAATTTATTTTATCTTACTATCATTATTTTGTTTACTGACTTGATTTTTTGTTTTGTTTGGGGTAGTGAATTTAGTGACTAAATAGCTCAATTAAGTTGATATATTAGGTCAATGATAATTCAGAATTACCAAGTCAATCTTTGTTGCTGAATCCATATTAGATAAAAAGGATTTCAGTTAACTCTCTAGGTATCTTGGAAGCATGCAGGGCTGAACGCTAAAAGATCAGGAAAGAAGAATGTGAGAGGAAAAAGAGATGGTCGCTGATGTTTGTTGACAATGTGCGTAGTTACAGGATAATGGTGAGTTATGGGAGAACTGAGGATTTCAGAAAACTTAGAGATAATGGAAGATTGTATTATTTAGCTTTATGGTAGAGTATAAGATAGAAAATTTAATTATTAAATTGATTTTAGTCATACCTATTTTTACTTATAATTTTATATTGTTTTTAGTTTTATTATATTTGAATAACAGAAATTTCCTGCTTTGGTGAAATGAGAATCCAAAGATAGAAATTAAATAAATTAGATGAATAATAATTTATTAAAACAGTAGGAAATATTTATTTAAATTTATACAATTATAGGTATTTTGAACCCAATTAAAACTACTATTCCTAAAACTAGAATATTCTTACCATGTTACAAGTGTTTTCATATATGAGACTGTATCTTCTAGGCTCAGTGAGGGTACAGCTGGTTAACTGCTTTAGAAAAAATAAAAACAAAATGAAAATGAACAGCAACAAGGCAGCAGAATGAGAGTTTTTAGTCTGCTTAAAAACATACAAACTAGTTATTGCTTTGGCATTCAAAATTTGGAAGTACAATGTGTTTACCACACTCACTCTTCTGCCTTTAAAGAAACAGACCTTTGGAAACAAAGAAAATATTTCTAAATGTACTAAAATATTTAAGAAATTAGCTGTTAATGAAGTCAT
This sequence comes from Piliocolobus tephrosceles, assembly GCF_002776525.5. NCBI lineage: Eukaryota > Metazoa > Chordata > Mammalia > Primates > Cercopithecidae > Piliocolobus > Piliocolobus tephrosceles. The sequence goes on along the minus strand of NC_045436.1, from coordinate 84,000,061 downwards.
AATCATGTTTCTTCAGATTATAGCATCCCAAATTCCAGCTGAGAAAAATTGAGAGTGCTTATAATAGAAATCTGCCTTGGATTCCAGAGCAATAAACTAGAACGTATAGTGTGTGTATTTAGTTGTGAAATTAAACTGTATTTAAAATTATGGAGTATTTAAAATTGTGAAGTTAAGAAACAGAAAGGCATAAATTCAAAATTCATTTTTTTCTTTTTTTATTATACTTTAAGTTCTAGGGTACATGTGCACAACGTGCAGGTTTGCTACATATGTATACTTATGCCATGTTGGTGTGCTGCACCCATCAACTCGTCAGCACCCATCAACTCGTCATTTACATCAGGTATAAGTCCCAATGCCATCCCTCCCTCCTCACCCCTCCCCATAATAGGCCCCGGTGTGTGATGTTCCCCTTCTCGAGTCCAAGTGATCTCATTGTTCAATTCCCACCTATGAATGAGAACATGCGGTGTTTGGTTTTCTGTTCTTGTGATAGTTTGCTGAGAATGATGGTTTCTAGCTGCATCCATGTCCCTACAAAGGACACGAACTCATCCATTTTATGGTTGCGCAGTATTCCATGGTGTATATGTGCCACATTTTCTTAATCCAGTCTATCATTGATGGACATTTGGGTTGGTTCCAAGTCTTTGCTATTGTGAATGGTGCTGCAATAAACATACATGTGCATGTGTCTTTATAGCAGCATGATTTATAATCCTTTGGGTATATACCCAGTAATCGGGTCATATGGCATTTGTAGTTCTAGATATTTGAGGAATCGCCATACTGTTTTCCACAATGGTTGAACTAGTTTACAATCCCACCAACAGTGTAAAAGTGTTCCTATTTCTCCACATCCCCTCCAGCACCTGTTGTTTCCTGACTTTTTAATGATTGCCATTCTAACTGGTGTGAGATGGTATCTCATTGTAGTTTTGATTTGCATTTCTCTGATGGCCAGTGATGATGAGCATTTTTTCATGTGTCTGTTGGCTGTACGAATGTCTTCTTTTGAGAAGTGTCTATTCATGTCCCTTGCCTACTTCTTGATGGGGTTGTTTGTTTTATTCTTGCAAATTTGTTTGAGTTCTTTGTAGGTTCTGGAAATGAGCCCTTTGTCAGATGAGTAGATTGCAAAAGTTTTCTCCCATTCCCATTCTGTAGGTTGCCTGTTCACTCTGATGGTAGTTTCTTTTGCTGTGCAGAAGCTCTTTCGTTTAATTAGATCCTATTTGTCAATTGTGGCTTTTGTTGCCATTGCTTTTGGTGTTTTAGACATGAAGTCCTTGCCCATGCCTGTGTCCTGAATGGTATTACCTAGGTTTTCTTCTAGGGTTTTTATGATATTAGGTCTAACATTTAAGTCTCTGATCCATCTTGAATTAATTTTCATATAAGGAGTAAGGAAAGGATCCAGTTTCAGCTTTCTGCTTATGGCTAGCCAATTTTCCCAGCACCATTTATTAAATAGGGAATCCTTTCCCCATTTCTTGTTTCTCTCAGGTTTGTCAAAGATCAGATGGCTGTAGATGTGTAGTATTATTTCTGAAGACTCTGTTCTGTTCCATTTTTCTATATCTCTGTTTTGGTACCAGTACCATGCTGTTTTGGTTACTGTAGCCTTGTAGTGTAGTTTGAAGTCAGGTAGCATGATCCCTCCAGCTTTGTTCTTTTGACTTAGGACTGTCTTGGCAATGCAGGCTCTTTTTTGGTTCTATGTGAAACTTTAAAACAGTTTTTTCCAATTCTGTGAAGAAACTCATTGGTAGCTTGATGGGGATGGTATTGAATCTGTAAATTACCTTGGGCAGTATGGCCATTTTCACGATATTGATTCTTCCTTTCCATGAGCATGGTATGTTCTTCCATTTGTTTGTGTCCTCTTTTATTTCACTGAGCAGTGATTTGTAGTTCTCCTTGAAGATGTCCTTTACATCCCTTGTAAGTTGGATTCCTAGGTATTTTATTCTCTTTGAAGCAATTGTGAATGGAAGTTCATTCATGATTTGGCTCCCTGTTTGTCTGTCACTGGTATATAAGAATGCTTGTGATTTTTGCAGGTTAATTTTGTATCCTGAGACTTTGCTGAAGTTTCTTATCAGCTTAAGGAGATTTGGGCTGAGATGATGGAGTTTTCTAAATATACAATCATGTCATCTGCAAACAGGGACAATTTGACTTCTTCTTTTCCCAACTGAATACCCTTGATTTCTTTCTCTTGCCTGATTGCCCTGGCCAGAACTTCCAACACTATGTTGAATAGGAGTGGTGAGAGAGGGCATCCCTGTCTTGTGCCAGTTTTCAAGGGGAATGCTTCCAGTTTTTGCCCATTCAATTCTTTCTACAACATCTTACCTGTGTAACTTTGAATGAATAAATTGTACTTTTAAACCACAGATTTCTCAGTGTTGAAATATGAATAGCTATAAAACTTACTTTTAGAGTTATTGAGTAAATTAAATCATATAATATATATAAAACACCTATTATAATACTGTTGTATAAATATATTTAAAAGTCACAACCTATTATTATTGTTTCTAAAATGAATTAATTATTTGCCTAGATTCAAGAAAAATGTACAGCTATATTATAGTGCTTTCTATGTTCAGTTTCCAGGTACATAGAGATCTTTTTCATATTTTGCTTATACAACTGATTTTATACTAAATTCAATCCTTAGCATTTCAATCTTATAATTGTCAAACGATGACAACTCTTTCATTGTCCTAAAATCATTATTAGCACTGAATTTGTTATCTGATAGATTAAACATTCCTATGTAACAAGCACATTTTCTATGCCTTAATTGTTAGAAACATTCCACAGAGTTTATGAAAGAAATGGATTTTTGAAATCCATTTATGAAAATAAATGGATATTTTGCCTTTCAAATTGCTGAAAGCACCCTTCATGTTCCACTAGCCATCTAATCCTGTGAAAACAGAAATGAAGTTACTTCCGCATGATTTGTTCTCTGTGAACCTTTATTGGTTCTAGTGTCAACCCTTCCATTTTCCTATCTACATTTTAGGTTTATTTGTTTTACAAATATTAATTGATAACTGCTATATTTTATGTATTTTACCATGTGATGAGAAAAAAAATGTTCAAACAAGGAAAACACAGCTTTTTTTCTAGAGTTATGAGTCTGGTTGGTATTACTGGCAAGAAGACAATTATAGGCTGGGCACGGTGGCTCAAGCCTGTAATCCCAGCACTTTGGGAGGCCGAGACAGGTGGATCACGAGGTCAGGAGTTCGAGACCATCCTGGCTAACACGGTGAAACCCCGTCTCTACTAAAAATACAAAAAACTGGCCGGGCGAGGTGGTGGGCGCCTGTACTCCCAGCTACTCAGGAGGCTGAGGCAGGAGAATGGCATAAACCCGGGAAGCGGAGCTTGCAGTGAGCTGAGATCTGGCCACTGCACTCCAGCCTGGGCGACAGAGCGAGACTCCGTCTCAAAAAAAAAAAAAAAAAAAAAAAAAAGAAGACAATTATAATGTAATAAGTCCAATTGCAGACAAAATTTCATGATGTATGTAACCCAGACTGTTTGTGTGAGAGGACAATGACTTAACGAATATGTCATAGAAAAAGTAAAAGTAAATATTCAAGCAAAGTTATGAAGGATAACTTCACTGGGGAGGAAGAGAGTTTAGTAGAAATAAAGTAACACATTTGAAAAAACACAAGTAAAGGAAATATGAACAGAATGAGTATGTTTGGTATAGTTGGAGTGAAGAGAGTATACAGGTAGGGAAAAGAAGAGGCTGAAATGACAAACTGAGTCACAACATGAAGCACTGTGCAAACCCTTATAGTTTTTCCATCTACAGCTGTCGTAATCAACCTTCCTTGCCCCACAAGTTTAGAACATTATTAGCACATTTGCACATCACAAGCATACTTACAAGTTCATTTTTTATTAATTATTAACTTTTGTCACAGTCACAAGTTATTGAACTGGAATATAACCGATTAATTTGTTGCTTCATTTGATACTATCATCTATCCCTCTCTGTCTGTCTGTCTGTCTACCTACCTACTTATCATGAGTTGAATTGTTTCTCCAAAATTCCTATGTTGAAGTCCTCATCTCCAGTACTTCAAAATGTGACTGTATTTGAAGATGGATCCTCAGATTTGTTGTTAAGTTAAAATGAGGTCTTGAAGATGGATCCTAATCCAAATTCATTGGTGTTCTTACAAGAAAAGGAGGCATGAACACACAAAGAGACATCAAGGATGTGTGTGCACAGAAGAAAGATCCTATGAGGACAAAGTGAGAAGGCGACCATCTGCACACCAAGAAGAGAGGCCTCAGAAGAAGCCAAACCTGCCTTATCTTGGAATTCTAGCTTCCAGTATTGTGAGAAAATGAAATTCTGATGCTTAAAATTCTGATGACCTTTTGTTATGGCAATCCTAGAATTCTGATGACCTTTTGTTATGGCAAAAGGTATTTTGTTATGGCAATCCTAGAAAACTAATTCAGTGTGTGTGTGTGTGTATGTGTGTGTGTGTGTGTTTATATGTACATTTAACATGTGTTTCATTCCCTGCACTCTTCTGTTGACCTAGGATGTAAAGAAGAGAGACATTACTTTTATGTTCTAGGAATTTAAGGTTCAAGGTAGAGATAAACTAACAATAGAAATATTACAAAATGAGTATGCACAATAATACAGATATACATACGGTATGAGGCAATTGATAGAAAATTATCTCAACACAATGTGGGGGTTTCTTAGAGGTGGTGGTGCTTCAGCAAAATCTTTATTCAGCAAAAGAAAATATTGATCTAGCAGAAAAAGTGGAGTTTGCAAGATGTAAAGGCTAGTTCTTGGTAGAAATATGGCCTTAGTTTTCCAGCTTGTCAAAGAGGTGTGAAGGAGCATGGCTGATTTCATGCCTTGCAATGGCATGGTGCTGATGTCCCAGGCGTTTATGTGTATGGAGTGGCAGGCAGGAACCTCTTCAGTGACCTTGAAGTGAACTTTTATTATCTCCTATTCAGCTCTTCTCTTCTATGATGACACTTTTTTTTTTTTTTATCATTTTCATATATAGATTGTTGTCCTTTCTGAAAGGAAGCAAGTTGGAAATTAATTAATCTTGCCCAAATCTGTTATCAGTTAGCTTTCTCTGACATTTCCCCTACATAATGACTCTTGCATTTCTTCATCCACTTTTTAATTTGAAAAGCATATTCTAAAATACAGCCTTGCTTTTTCAGCCTTTGGTCTTTTCCCAGACTCTCAGTTTATGCTGAGGTTTTTCCCTCTGTTTTTAACCTATTTTAGTCTGGTGAAAGTTAATGATTAATTCCTCCCCCAGCTGTTACAGGCTGTCAGTACACACAGGAGCACAGAAACACTCACCAACCCTTAGTCATAACACTGTGGGATATTTACTGCCCTTTCTTCCCATCCTCCACAGTTGTTTGCCTTTTGGATCAGTTGTCTTATGCTAGATTTTAGCTTTTCCCCCTTGGGCTAGTCATTCTTTACTATATATTAAAATCATCAGCAAAGTATTATTAACAATGCAGATTCTCCCAAAATATCCTAATTGAAACTGAAGGAGTATTACACAAAAGGAGAAATCTTCGTTAATTTTTATGTCTGTAGGGTGTTCATTGAATACTTCTTAGCAGCAGATATACTTAAGCCCTTTAATGTCAACACTGTGGTACAATGTTGTTTTTCCCTGTGTTCTTGAATACATGGCTCATGAACACAATCAGTAGGGCTCCGTTTGTAGACTGACCTGAAGACACATGAAGAGTATTTCATAGAAAACTTTTGGATTCTTTCCAGTTGTAAACCATGCATGGAATCTTATCAATACCACAAACACTAAATTCTTGCTTACACACTCCTTTTACTAGAATCCATGCTTTGTAACTGGGACAATTTTGATGGCAATCATTAAAACATCACATCAATTTCCTATATTAAACTTAGGTTTAAATATTTTGAAAGCATTATATAAGTTCTTATAGTATTCATAATTCTCCCTAGATACAGAACTAATAGGAGATATAGATACGGATGATAAAGATACTTATTATAAGGAATTGGTTCATGTAATTGTGGAGATTAGCAAGTCCAGGATCCACACAGTCAGTATCTCAGTTCTAGCTGCAAAACTAGTAGCTTCTGTAGAACCAGGAAGAGCCAGTGCTGCAGTTTGAAGGCTGTCAGACAGGAGAATTCTCTTACTTAGAGAAGGGTCAGCTTTTTGCTCTATTTAGACTTTCAAGTGTTTGGACGGGGCCTACACATATTATGGGCAAACTTCTTTACTCAGTCTCTAACTTTAAATGTTAATCTCATCAAAAATGCCCTCACAGAAATACCCAGACTACTTCGAGGAACTATCTCAGACCCTGTGGCCTAGCCAAGTGGACTCATAAAATTAACTGTCCCATGTTCCATGGGTCTGATCTCAAGCTCATGGAAACTTAATCTGGGAATAATATCTGTATGGGCTATGATGTGTGATCTCATTAATTGTTTTTTTGTAAATAGATAATTTAGGGAGTTCCTTCCTCTATTTTTTTCATATAATAAACTTATTTTGTCAATACTATTAATTAAATTCTGCAAGTTTTCTCTATTTAACTTTCAAAACAAACAAACAATTGAACAAAAATGTATAATATTTTAAATGCCAGTATATGGATGATATGGTTTTAGGACCCTGGTTGTGTTTCATTGATCATATTTTACATTCTTGTGCCATAACATTGACATCTTAATCACTTTCACCTTATAATTCTTGATATCTAGAGTAAGCCTTCTCACATCTCTATTTTTTCTTACGAATTTTTAGCTACTCATAACTTTTTGATATTCCATATAGATCTTAAAATCAGCATGCCAAGTCTTAAGGACAAAAAGTTTATTTGGATTTTTATTACAATTCATTGGATCAATATATCACTTTGGGAATAATTGTATATCTTATGGCATCAAATCTTCTTATCCATGACCAAACTCAATCTCCCCATTTACATAGGTCTTATTTAATTCCTTTTAATAGTTTAAAATATTTTCTACATGAAGATCTTCACATATTTTGCCAGATTTATTCCTAGGCATTTTTTTTTTGTTTTAATTAAAAATAACTTAGAGTATATTTTATAATTTTTGAAGAATACATAAAAACACAATTTATGTTCACACATTCATCTTATATCCAGCAAACACACAACACCCTTTAAGATTCTAATAATTACTCAGTTTCTTCTTTGGGGTTTTCTATATTAGAGAACATATCAATTGTGACAAAGATTTTCTCTTCTTAGTAATAAATTTCATGCAGTCTGACAAACACTGCCTTTCCTTAGAGTCTAGTCACTTACATTTATTATTATAACTGGCATAAATGACTGTTTTTGTCCTTGTCTTCTAGAAACTTCAAATTTTTTTACATCTCTGATAGTATTGCAGTATCTGGTTATTTTAGTACCTCTTTGGATTGACTACATGGTTCACAAGGTCTTGCATTTAGATTATCATCTTGAAAGATGAAGTCTTTGTCTCCCATTTGTAGTTGATCTATTTTCTTCAACTGACTTCTCAGTACCATTTACATTTTACAAAATTCTTTAGTGTCTCAATTTCTGTTTGCAGAAATTCTTCCCAGTTCTGTTGTATTAACCAGATAACTAGAAACAATTAATTGCTTCTTATCCTCTCCTCCAACCTGCCACCATTCTATTCTGAGTCTCTCTCATCTCTGGAATTTGAGTGGGACACAACAACCCTTACCTCAAATGTACAATATAAAGGTTTAATATGGACAAGAAATTAGCCTACATCCTGGCCATATTCTCTTCCCCTTTAGATGAGCAGCTCTTTTTGGGTTTCTGAGCCCCACACATTAGAGCAGAATCTTTGGGAGAAGATCAGGTTGCCTCCAGCTTTTTTCTCAAGATTTTAGATTTTCTCTAAAATCTTGACCTCTTATAAGGAAGAGAAAACACGGTGTGAATTTATTCTCCCAAGGGCTCAGAGTGGTTTACTGAGTTTGGCTTTATCTTCGTTGACCTAGTCTCTACCCATGACAGTCTAACAAGGTATGCCTGTTTAAAATACTCCAATGATCATAATGCAATAGAACAGTCATTAGTGTTTTAATAGAGTCTGTGATTCTGCCCTATAGTTTCACTGAGAGCAGGGAAGCACTTCTTACATTTTAAAGGGAATCCTTAGCTATCTTTTCTCTGCTCCATGTTCCTGTATCCCTGGAGACATGACTGTCTATAGTACAGTTTTATTTTACCAGACCACCCCTAAAGACTTCAGTTTTTTTTAATGACTGTGGTTTAATTGATAGATTGGTCACATCTATTCTGCGATAGTCATTTGATATGTACCAGGAGCAAATTGATGAGACTGGCTTATCCCAATTTCCTAGGATTTTGAGTTGGTAAGGACTTCAACTTACATATTGGAATCATACTCAACTCTATTCCCACTCTTCAAAAAAATTTGTTTGAGACCACTCTTCAAATTTCACCCAAAATTTCCCGTCTCAATTCTGCTCTACTTTGCTGTTCTGTCTTGATTCCTAAGAACAAATAATGTTAGCTTGCTCTATTATTTCTGCAAGTTACATTTACTAACAAGAACAGTTGGATAAACTATTCAGTTTCCTTCAGCAGGCTATTTCTTTTTCTTAGTTTTTTATTATGTATTAAACTTTTTGTTGGTACACATTAGGTGTATATATTAATGGAGTACATGAGATGTTTTGTTACAGGCATGTAATGTAAAATAAGCACATCATGAAAAATGAGGTATCCATTCCCTCAAGCGTTTGTCCTTTGAGTTACAAACAATCCAATTACATTCTTTAAGTTCCTTTAAAATGTAAAATTAAGTGATTTTGACTACAGTCATCCTGTTGTGCTATCAAATAGTAGGCCTTATTCATTTTTTCTACTGTCTTCACTCATTAACCATCCCCAACTCTCCCACAACCCCCCACTACCCTTATCAGCCGCTGGTAACCATCCTTCTATTCTCCATGTCCAGTTCAATTGTTTTGATTTTTAGATCCCACAAATAAGTGAGAACATGCGATATTTGTCTTTCTGTTCCTGGCTTATTTCGCTTAACTTGATGATCTCCAATTCCATCTATGTTGTTGCAAATGACTGGATCTCATGCTTTTTATGGCTGAATAGTACTCCATTGTGTCTATGTATCACATTGTTTTTATTCATTCATCTGTGGATGGACACTTAGGTTGCTTCCAAATCTTAACTATTGTAAACAGTGCTGCAACAAACATAGGCATGCAAATATCTCTGTATACTGATTTCCTTTCTTTTGAGTATATGCCCAGCAGTGGGATATTTGGATCATATTATAGCTCATGTTTTAGTTTTTTGAGAAACTCCAAGCCGTCCTCCATAGTGGTTGTACTAATTTACATTCCCACAGTGTACAAGGGTTCCCTTTTCTCCACATCCTCATCAACATTTGTTATTTCCCAGCAGGACATTTTCTTTTCAGATAAATTTCACTATAGAGGCCATGACTAGTAACTTGTAATCCAGTGTAACTTTATCAAGAATGTCTTTCTATACTCTTCTTTGAAAAAGACATTGCAAATCCTGAAATACTTTTATCTTCTCAAATATAAAAAATTTTATTTATTCTTCCCAGCTTACCTTCACTGTTTATCAATTCAAAAGCTAGATATACACATTGAATCACTTGTGGCTTTTGAAATTATATGTTGAGTAGGAGTGGTGACGGAAGGCATCCTTGTCTTGTGCCAATTTTCAAGGAGAATGCGTCCAGCTTTTCCCATTCAGTATGATGTTGGCTGTGGGTTTGTCAAATATGGCTCTTATTATTTTGAGGTATGTTCCTCTAATACACAGTTTATTGAGAGTTTTTAAGGTGAAGGAATGTTGAATTTTGTCAAAAGTCTTTTCTGCCTCTATTGAGATAATCGAGTTGTTTTTGTCTTTGATTCTCTTTATGTAATGAATCACATTTATTGATTTGTGTATGTTGAACCAACCTTGCATCCTAGGCATGAAGTTTGCTTGATCTTGGTGGATAGGATTTTTGATGTGGTGCTGGATTTCATTTTCCAATATTTCCAGTATCCATTGAGGATTTTTGCATGCATTTTAATCAAGGATATCAGCCTGAAGTTTTCTTGTTTGTTGTGTCTCGCTCAGGTTTTGAAATTAGGATGATGCTGGCCTCATAGAATGAGTTAGGGAAGAGTCACTCCTTTTTGATTTTTTTGGAATAGTTTCATTAGGAATGGCACCAGCTCTTCTTTGTACATCTGGTAGAATTCAGCTGTGAATCCATCTGGTCCTGGGCTTTTTTTGGTTGGTAGGCTATTTATTACTGTCTCAATTTCAGAACTCATTATTGGTCTGTTCAGGGATTCAATTTTTTCCTGGTTCAGTCTTGAGAGGGTTTATGTGTCCAGAAATGTTTCAGTTTCTTCTAGATTTTCTAGTTCATGTGCAGAAAAATGTTTATATTATTCTGTGATGGTTGTTTGCATTTCTGTGGCATCTGTGGTAAAATCCCCCTTCTCATTTCTGATTGTTTATTTAAATATTCCCTCTTGTCTTTATTAGTCTGGCTAGTGGTCTAATCTATTTTATAATATTTTACAAAAAAATCTGAATTTATTGAACTTTCGAGTGATTTTTCATGTCTCTGCCTCATCCATTTTAGCTCTGATTTTGATTATTTCTTGTCTTCTTCTAGTTTTTGGTTTTGTTTGCTCTCAGTTCTCTAGTTCTTTTAGCTATAATGCTAGGTTATTAACTTGAGATCTTTATAACTGTGGGCATTTAGAGCTATAATCTCCCTCATAAAATGGCCTTAGCTGTGTCCAAGAGATTCTGGTATGTTGTATCCTAGTTCTTATTAGTTTCAAAGAACTTCTTGATTTCTGCCTTAATTGCATTATTTACCCAAAAGCCATTCGGGGGCAGGTTATTCAATTTCCATGTAATCATATGGTTTTAAGTGAATTTCTTAGTCTTGAGTTCTAATTTGACTGTGCCGTGGTCTGAGAGACTGTTTATTATGATTCAGTTCTTTTGCATTTGTGGAGGAGTGTTTTTCACTGATCATTAGAGAAATGCAAATCAAAACCACAATGAGATAGCATCTCACACCAATCAGAACAGCTATTATTAAAACTGAAATAACAGATGCCAGCGAGGTTCTGGAGAAAAAGGAGCACTTATACACTATTGGTGGGAGTGTAAATTAGTTCAACTATTGTGGAAGACAGGGTGGCGATTCCTCAAAGACCTAAAGACAGAAATACCATTTGAACAGCAATCCCATTACTGTGTATATACCCAAAGAAATGTAAATCATTCTGTTATAAAGAAACATGAATGCATATGTTCATTGCAGCACTATTCACAATAGCAAAGCCATGGAATCAACCTAAATGCCTATCAATGATAGACTGATTCAAGACAATGTGGTACATATGTATCATAGGATAGCATGCAGTCATAAAAAAAAAAAAAAGGAGATCATGTCCTTTGCAAGGACATGGATGGACACACATTGCCTATATAACAAACCTGCACATGTACCCCTGAACTTAAAATAAAAGCTAAAGAAAGAAAATACATATAACTCCTAATACTCATATAATTTCTAAACCTCTTTCTTTTTTTTCTGAGATCCTATTTTCCCATAAAATTTCATGGGCATCTTCCTAGTAAAATTCATAAATCTCTCCCTCTTTTTTCTGGCAGTGCCCCTACTGAGTACATTTCTACTGTATTAGAGGCCCCCCCAAAATAAGGCAAAAGCTATCAACTATTCCAAACGTGTATCTCTTACTGGCATTTATCTTCTATAACAGACTCCAACCTTGGATTCACCCATAATTTCCAGTGTTGTCACTTTTCACTTGTATTTTGGTTTTATTTGATGGATGATAATTGTACATATTTATAGAATACAGTGTGATATTTTGATCCACGTATACATTGTATTTTGATCAAATTTGTTACTTGTAAATAACAAATCTATCACCTCAAACCTTTGTCATTTCTTTGTTTTGAGAACATGCAAAATCCTCTCTTCTAGCTGTTTTGTAACATAAAGTACATTGTTGCTAACTATAGTCACCATACTGTGCTGTAGAACACTAGGACTTCTTCCTTCAATCTAACTGCAACTTTATACTCATTGACTAACCTCTTATCATCCTCCACACCCCCTATTCTCCTCAGCCTCTGGTAACTACTATTCTACTCTTTATTTCTATTAGATCAACTTTTCTAGATTTCACATATGAGTGAGATCATGCAGTATTTTTTCTTTTGTACTTGGCTTATTTCATTTAACATAATGTCCTCTAGGTCCCTCCAGGGGGTCACTAATGACAGAATTTCATTTATTTTTATGATTAAATAGTATTCCATTATATGTGTATGTGTGTATATATATGACATTTTAAATTTATTCATCTGTTGATGGACACTGAGGTTGATTTCATGTTTTGCCTGTTGTGAATAGTGCTGCAATGAACATAGTATGCACATATCTGTTCAACATATTGATTTCATTTTCTTTGGGTATATTCTCAGTAGTGGAATTGTCAATCAAATGATAATTCTATTTTTAATTTTTTGAAGAACATTCACACCGTGGTCCATAATGGCTATAATTATTTACATTTCCACAAACAGTTTATATGAGCTCCCCTTTCTCTACAACCTTACCAGCATTTATTATATTTTTGTCTTTTTGATAGTATCCATTCTATGAGGGGTGAAGTGGTATTTCATTGTTTTTAATTTGTGTTCCCTGATGATTAGTGATATTGAGCATTTTCTCATATACTTGTTAGCCATTTGTCTTCCTCTGATAAGGGTCTATTCAAATCCTTTGCTCATTTTTAAATTGGCTTATTTGGTTTGTTGTTTTGAATTGAGTGTCTTGCATATTCTTGGGATTAATTCCTTGTCAGATGCAAAGTTTGTGAATTTTTTCTCCCAAACTGTAGGTTGTTCCTTTACTCTGTTGATTGTTGTCTTTTCTGGGCAGAAGTTTTAGTTTTATGTAATCCCATTTATCTATTTTGCTTTTGTTACTTGTGTTTTTGAGGACTTATCCAAAAAATACTTGCCCACTTAGATGATTGCCAAATCTACAAGGCAGATATTATGCTATGCTTTTCTAAAGTACAAAATAACATGTATTGTATAACAATAACAATAACAAAGTAACAGAAACAAAAACAAACAAACAAAAATCCTTGCCTGGATCAATGTCATAAAATATTTCCCCTAGTTCTAGTAATTTCTAGTAATTTCATAGTTTCAGGTCTTATATTCAAGTCTTTTTTTTTTTTTTTGCTGGTGATTAATGTTCAGGTTTATTTTCTTTTCTTTTTTTTTTATTATACTTTAAGTTCTAGGGTACATGTGCATAACGTGCAGGTTTGTTACATATGTATACATGTGCCATGTTGGTGTGCTGCACCCATCAACTCGTCAGCACCCATCAATTCATCATTTATATCAGGTATAACTCCCCAATGCAATCCCTCCCCCCTCCCCCCTCCCCATGATAGGCCCCAGTGTGTGATGTTCCCCTTCCCGAGTCCAAGTGAGCTCATTGTTCAGTTCCCACCTATGAGTGAGAACATGCGGGTTTGGTTTTCTCTTCTTGTGATAGTTTGCTAAGAATGATGGTTTCCAGCTGCATCCATGTTCCTACAAAGGACGCAAACTCATCATTTTTTATGGCTGCATAGTATTCCATGGTGTATATGTGCCACATTTTCTTAATCCAGTCTGTCACTGATGGACATTTGGGTTGATTCCAAGTCTTTGCTATTGTGAATAGTGCCGGAATAAACATACGTGTGCATGTGTCTTTGTAGTAGCATAATTTATAATCCTTTGGGTATATACCCAGTAGTGGGATGGCTGGGTCATATGGTACATCTAGTTCTAGATCCTTGAGGAATCGCCATACTGTTTTCCATAATGGTTGAACTAGTTTACAATCCCACCAACAGTGTAAAAGTGTTCCTATTTCTCC
>NC_045436.1:83905689-83985572 GCF_002776525.5 Piliocolobus tephrosceles | reverse complement strand
TGCCCTCTCTCACCACTCCTATTCAACATAGTGTTGGAAGTTCTGGCTAGGGCAATCAGGCAAGAGAAAGAAATCAAGGGTATTCAGTTAGGAAAAGAGGAAGTCAAATTGTCCCTGTTTGCAGATGACATGATTGTGTATTTAGAAAACCCCATCGTCTCAGCCCAAAATCTTCTTAAGCTGATAAGCAACTTCAGCAAAGTCTCAGGATACAAAATTAATGTGCAAAAATCACAAGCATTCTTATACACCAGTAACAGACAAGCAGAGAGCCAAATCAGGAATGAACTTCCATTCACAATTGCTTCAAAGAGAATAAAATACCTAGGAATCCAACTTACAAGGGATGTAAACGACCTCTTCAAGGAGAACTACAAACCACTGCTCAGTGAAATCAAAGAGGACACAAACAAATGGAAGAACATACCATGCTCATGGATAGGCAGAATCAATATTGTGAAAATGGCCATACTGCCCAAGGTAATTTATAGATTCAATGCCATCCCCATCAAGCTACCAATGAGTTTCTTCACCGAATTGGAAAAAACTGCTTTAAAGTTCATATGGAACCAAAAAAGAGCCCGTATTGCCAAGACAATCCTAAGTCAAAAGGACAAAGCCGGAGGCGTCACGCTACCTGACTTCAAACTATACTACAAGGCTACAGTAACCAAAACAGCATGGTACTGGTACCAAAACAGAGATATAGACCAATGGAACAGAACGGAGCCTTCAGAAATAATGCCACACATCTACAACCATCTGATCTTTGACAAACCTGAGAGAAACAAGAAATGGGGAAAGGATTCCCTATTTAATAAATGGTGCTGGGAAAATTGGCTAGCCATAAGTAGAAAGCTGAAACTGGATCCTTTCCTTACTCCTTATACGAAGATTAATTCAAGATGGATTAGAGACTTAAATGTTAGACCTAATACCATAAAAACCCTAGAAGAAAATCTAGGTAGTACCATTGCAGACATAGGCATGGGCAAGGACTTCAGGTCTAAAACACCAAAAGCAAAGGCAGCAAAAGCCAAAATTGACAAATGGGATCTAATTAAACTAAAGAGCTTCTGCACAGCAAAAGAAACTACCATCAGAGTGAACAGGCCACCTACAGAATGGGAGAAAATTTTTGCAATCTACTCATCTGACAAAGGGCTAATTTCCAGAATCTACAAAGAACTCAAACAAATATACAAGAAAAAAACAAACAACCCCATCAAAAAGTGGGGAAAGGATATGAACAGACATTATTCAAGTCTTTAATCCATTTTGAGTCGATTTTTGTAACTGGTGAGAGATAGGGATCTTGTTTCATATTTCTGCATATGGATATCTCGTTTTTCCAGAAAGTTTTATTGATGAGACTGTCCTTTCTTCAATGTGCATTCTTGGCACCTTTAACGAAAATCAGCTGGGCGTGAATGCATTAAATTATACCTAGGTTCTCTGTTCTTTTCCATTGGTCTACATATCTGTTTTTATGCCAGAACCATGCTGTTTTGGTTATTATTGCTTTCTAAAGTCAGGCATTGTGATGCCTCCAGCTTTGTTTTTTGCTCTGTTTTCTTTTTTATATTTTGTTCATGATTGTTTTGGTACTTCAAGTATTTTGTGGTTCCGTACAAATTTTAGGACTGATTTTTTTTCATTTCTGTGCAGAATTTCATTGGTGATTTTATAGGGATTTCATTGAACATATAGATCACTTTGGGTTGTATGGACATTTTAACAATATTCTTCCAATCCATGAACATGAGATACATTTTCATTTATTGTTTTCCATAATTTCTTTCATGAATGTTTTACAGTTTTCATTGTAGAAATATTTGACCTCCTTGGTTAAATTTACTTCCAGTTTTTTTTTTTTTTTTTTTTTTTTTTTTTTTTTTTTTTTTTTTTTACTTCTTGGTAGCTATTGTAAATGGGATTGCCTTCTTTTTTAAAAAAAATATTTTGCTGTTGGCATAAAGGAATGCTACCTATTATTGTATGTCTATGTTGTAATTCTACAATTTTACTGAATTTGTTCATTAGTTCCAACAGTACAGTGTATAGAGTTTTCTGTATCAACATGATGTAAAATCATGACGTCTACAAACAGGGACAATTTCGATTTCTTCTTTTCAATTTGCATACACTTTCTTTCTCTTGCTTAAATACTTTGACTAGGACTTCCAGAACTACATTGAGTGAAAGTGGTGGAAAGGGAGCATCTTTGTCTCATTCCAGATCTTAAAGAAAAAATATTTCAACTGTTCCCTGTTCAGTATGATTTTAGCTGTGTTATATGGCCTTTATTGCATTCAGATATGTTTCTTCTATACCTTGTTTATAGTTTTTGTCATGAAGGGATGTTAAATTTTATCAAATATTTTACTACATCTATTGTGACTGAGTATACCTTTTTTGATACTTTATGAGGGAACACTAGTAAATTTACAATATTACACACATCTGAATTTCTGGATGGATCACCCAGTCTTATTTGCTGAAGATTTGAATGGTCTTAGGATCTGTTTCTGAGTGGTTTCTAGAATTTTTTTCCTATTATGAGGAGATGTTGTCAGTGCCATCATAGACAACCCAGAGCAATTTACACTGTCATGTTTCTTGCTCCATCAATCAATTATTTGGGAGTCAGGCTAGGAATGATTCCTGGCTGATGTGTGGAGGATTGATTTAATTCAAGCTGCATCTGGGTATTGTTCCAGAGTTTAGATAATCCTGAACAAAACTTTAAAGTAGGAATCAAAATTAACTGGGTCTCTGTTCCTAGAGATCTATTAGAGTACTTGAAGGCTCTACTTAGTATCTTGTGACTGTCCTCTAGTTTTTACTAATTTTGTCTGAATTTCACCTCCTAAGTTCTGCTGGATTCCATTGAGTTTGTTCATTTGACATATACAATTTCACTGACTTAAATATGTTGTCACTCATTAAACTGCACTAAACTACATGCTTCTCAAGCACTTTCCTTGACTCCATAAAGCACTCACACATATAGCTTCAACTAATAGGCTTACTGAAATTCTGAGCAAACAAATCTTTGCCACAGTACTACAAACCAGTTAAAATCACAGATAACCCTAATATAAGAAAGAAAAAAAAAATCCTATACTTTTTCACTGTTTGCACTTCAGTCTCTTACTATGTTGGCCAGTCCTCCTAGTCCATTGACTTGTATAGAACATTTTGATTTTCCTAGCCTGTATCACATAATTCATTTTGTGCTTTGTCTTTCCAAATCCATGTAGTGGAGTTGGCTCCACTATCTATGAGCCACCTATTTTCACTGGAAATAAAATTAAATAAAAAGAAGAAAGCATTACAGGAATTTTCACTGATCTAAATTGGGCCACCTATTTCCATTGGAAGTAAAATAAAAAGAAGAAAGCATTATGAGAATTTTCAGTAATCTAAATTATGATACTCCCTTTAGAAAGTGCATATAATTGCAGACAGTTTGGCAGTTTTTTTTAGTAATCACCTTCATTTGGCCTCCTGATAATTTTCTATAATGTAGCATTATGTTTACATCTAGGACCAAAAGCTAGTTTGCCTGCTTGTCTTTCACCTTCACTGGCTACTCTCTTCTTTCTGTCTTTCCTCCTTTTTTTTAATTAGGTGAAGGGTTTCTTTTGTCTCCTTTTTTCTACTCTCATTATGCTTACTTTTATCCTTTTTCACCATGTCTCACTTTATGACTTTATTCTTCTATCTTCCCTTCTTCTTCTTTCTCCCTTCTTTCCCACGTGTCCCCTCTCTGCCTTATTCATTAAGTTTACAAAAAGAGAAAAATATTACTTCTGGTAAATTATTTACTATTATATTTTTGGAGATAAAATATTCATCACCTAAATACAAAAGCCAACATTTCCATTAGTAATCACACAAATATATGCAATTACCTCCATGTGTCCCATGGGTTATAAATCAGATTGGTTCTTCCTTTGGATGTAATTGGACTATAAAATATTCCAGCATGAGTTGGAGGTGGGGATGGGAATAGCTTTTTCCCACCCTTGTGAATCGCATAAGGACTTCCATTCCTTGAGTGATCTGCTAGGTCAGAACCCCTCATCAAATTTGTCAATGTGGATAGGTCTTTACTACATTTATCAGCTTAAATCTCAGCCTTCTCATCACCATTTAACATTTCTCTGGCATGATTTAAATGAATTTTGATGATATTCCAATATCATAGAGCATATTCTGCCAGTCTAAAACATGTTCAGTAGCTACAATCACAAAACATCTAACTTTATCCAATTTCTCTTCTTGGATGCTTTTCTCCCCCTCATCCCACATGCCAAACTAAGCCATTTTTCTTGCACAGTGGCACAAACAGGCCCCAGAGTATCCAACATAAAAATGTTGAGATGGATTTAAGGCCTCATATCATCCAACCTAAAAATTTTGGGATTGATTTAATGATTTTAACTTTGTTTCTATTATTCTTGTGACTGCATCCCCAAATATTCAAGGTGATATTTCACTAGAAATCATATGTTAGCTGTGACAGAAAATATTTAAAAATATTAATGCTCATGTATAATAACTATTTTCCAATTACCCAATCTTACAGAGGAAGAAATCTAATGAAGAGGCTACAAGAGTTTTACCCTGAAACATACTCCTAGAGAATACCCAAAGTGGTCATAGGAATGTTTCTAGGCTCTATTAATCACCATTAGTATACAGTTTGGAGGAGTGCAAATGTTGTTGTAAGTATTTAGGGGTATGAATATGGACCATGCGTTAGATAATATTAGATAATTCCTATAGATTACTTACCAGATCAGAAGAAGCATCTCTTTATAAATGCATGTTATTGATACTCTAAAAGCTCTTTGATTGCTATACAGTGTATGTTGTTGTTGTCCATTTTACAGGCTTATTAGATACACAATATTGTGGGAGTGCCCTAATATGAGGTTGAACCATATAAAATCCCTAAACTATTTCTGATCTAAAAATTATAATCAATATCGTAAAACCTAATATTTTGATGAAGTAGTAAATGGTGTTTGGGATTAAAATAATGTGAAAATTTGTAGTAGTCTATTTCCTAATTATTAAAGTGGAGATTGGATGGGAGTGGATACAGGCCAATATGAATTTGACCAATTGTTATAGGAAAAATAATCCAAAGTTTAAAAAATTCTTTATAAATTTTTCGAAAGAGAATTGCAACTGAGGAGAATAGGCATAAGGAATTGAAACATGAACATACTAAGTACCTGACAAAGCTTCTTTAATAGCTTCAGATTAATTCATTTTATCCTCAGTGCACCGGCTTATTCATTCATTTCTTCATATATCTCTAGCTTGACTGACTCCCAATTCCTGTTGATGTAGCATGTGGGAACTGGCTCTATAATCTTTAGTTTCCTGGACTATAAAATATCTAATAAACTTAGCAACCAGCAGCCAAATGTATGCACTGCAGCCAGCTGGTAAAGTCTTGCTGTGTATTAAAGTGAAATTCCACTTTCATTTTTAAATGCAGCTTTGGAATTCTTTCTTTTATATGTAATGTCACTTAGAGTTTTGGAGTCATTAATCTAAAACTTCTCATCTTAACCAAAGCTTTTCTGTCTGCTGCTACAAACAAAGAACACAAGTCAACTACAGGCAACCATTAATGTTACTATTTAGAAAACATAATTTTCCATGAGATTATGAGATATGACAGTTTTAAGCTTATACAGTTTTGTGGAATTACCTCTAACATGTAGGAAATAGGTATCATACAGAAGTGAAGGGACCAAATGAAGAGACTGAGATCAAATCTGTCCCAATATCTCCAATGTTATCTTTTTTTGGTATGGATCTACAAATGTTCAAAGTTAATTTTTGTTGATGTGTAGTTTACATCACTGTTTATTAACTCATTTTGACCAATTGGAATCCTGATTCCAAAATTTTTTAAAGATGGTTTTAATTCATGTGGCACTTGGATAGGAGTCTAAATAGTAATAAAAATAATTTGTTCTAGAGCTATCACAATCTGAATTCACAAATTGAGATACAACAAGGAGACATTTAAAAAGCTGTGACCATGTGAATTAAATACAGGATCATGAGAATCTGCCTACTCTTTGGGAGAGAGAAACCGAAGAATAGATTCATGGACAAGAAAGGTGTCCAACTTCTTTCAATTTTTGAAAATAATTATGTGGTAAGGGACTTTTTTAAAGTTGTAGAATTAGTTTGTACAGTCAAGTTTGGAATGTATGTTCCCTAATTTCCAGTTGAGTTTTCTTCCACTGTACAATAGAGAGGTAAAATGATCAAGGCAAAATTATTTCTGACTCACTGAAGGCACAAGAGCAAGTGTTATCGTTCTCTGAAGAAAAAGATGAAGACCAGTGTGATGGTTAATATTGAGTGTTGATATGGCTTAGTTCTGTATTCCCACCCAAATCTCACCCTGAATTGTAATAATCTCACATGTCAAGGGTGGGGCCAGGTGAAGACAGTTGAAGCATAGGGATGTTTTTTTCTATACTGTTCTCATGAGAGTGAATAAGTCTCACGAGATCTGATGGTTTTATAAATGGGAGTTCTCCTGTACAAGGTCTCTTGCTTGCCATCATGTATGATGTGCCTTTGATTTTTCTTTGCCTTCCACCATGATCGTGAAGCCTCCCCAGCCCTGTGGAAATATGAGTCCATTAAACCTCTTTCCTTTATAAATTACCCAGTCTCGGATCTGTCTTTATTAGCAGCTTGAGAATGGTCTAATACAGTGAATTGGTACCAGATAGTAAAGCATTGCTGTAAAGATACCCAAAAATGTGGAAGCGACTTTAGAACTCAGTAGCAGGCTGAGGTTGGAATAGTTTGGAGGGCTCAGAAGAAGATAGGAAAATGTGGGAAAGTTTGGAACTTCCTAGAGACTTGTTGAATTGTTTTGACCAAAATGCTGATAGTAATATGGACAATAAGGTCCAGGCTGAGGTGGTCTCAGATGGAGATGAGGAATTTGTTGGGAACCAGAATAAAGGTCAATCTTGCTGTAAAAAGAGACTGGCAGCATTTTGCCCCTGACCTAGATATCTGTGGAACTTTGAACTTAAGAGAGATATTTTAGGGTATCTGCTGGAAGAAATCTCTAAGCAATAAAGTATTCAAAGGGAAGAAGAGCATAAAAGTTCAGAAAATTTGCAGAGCTTGATGATGCAATAGAAAAGAAAAACCCATTTTCTTAGGAGAAATTCAAGCCTGCTGCAGAAATTTGCATAAGTAACAACAAGCGGAATGTTAATCATGCAGACAATGGGGAAAATGTCTCCAAGGCATGTCAGAGCAGCTGCCCTTCTCACAACCAGGTCCCAAGGCCTAGGAGGAAAAAAATGGTTTTCCCTGGGCCAAGCTCAGGCTGCCCCTGCTCAGTGCAGCCTCTGGACTTTGTACCCTGTGTCCTAACTGCTCCAGTCACGGCTTAAAGGTGCTTGATTGAATCATGGGGGCATTTTCTCCCATACTGTTCTCATGATACAGCTCAGACTGCAGCCTCAGAGAGAGCAAGTCCCGAGGCTTGGTAGCTTCATACGGTGTTGACCCTGTGGTTGTAGAGACGTCAAGAATTGAGGTTTGGGAACCTCCACCTAGGTTTCAGAGGAGGTATGAAAACATCTGGACACAAAGCAAAAGTTTGCTGCAGGGCAAAGCCCTCATGGATAACTTCTGCTAGGGCAGTGGGGAAGGGAAATGTGGAGTGTGACCCCCCACACAGAGTCCCCAGTGGGACATTGCCTAGTGGAGGTGTGAGAAGAGGGCCACCATCCTCCAGACCCCAGAATGGTAGATCAACTGACAGCTTGCACCATGTGCCAGGAAAACCTACAGACACTGAATGTCAGCCCATGAAACCAGGTTGGAGGCAGGCTATACCCTGCAAAGTCACAGGGGTAAAGCTGCCCAACACCATAGGAACCCACCTCTTGCACCATCGTGACTGGGATGTGAGGCATGGAGTCAAAGGAGATCATTTTGAAGCTTTAAGATGTGCCTGCCCCACTGAATTTTGGACTTGCGTGGGACCTGTAGCCCCTTCATTTTTGGCCAATTTCTCCCATTTGGAATGAGTGTATTTACCCGATGTCTGTACCCCCATTATATCTAGGAAATAACTAACTTGCTTTTGATTTTACAGGTTCATAGGTGGAATGGACTTGCCTTGTCTCAGATGAGACTTTGGACTTGGACTTTTGGATTAATGATGGAATGAGTTAAGACTTCATCCAATAAGATGGAATGAGTTAAGAGACTGTTGGAAGGGCATGATTGTGTTTTGAAATGTGAGGATATGAGACTTGGGAGTGGCCAGGGGTGAAATTATATTATTTGGCTCTATGTCCCTACCCAAATCTCACCTTAAATTGTAAAAATCCCCATGTGTCAAGGGCGAGGCCAGGTGTAGCTAATTGAATCATGGGGGCATTTTCTCCCATACTGTTCTCATGATAATGAATAACTCTCACAAGATATGATGGTTTTATAAGCGGGAGTTCCCCTGCACAAGCTCTCTTGCCTGCTGCCATGTAAAATGTGCCTTTGTTTCTTCTTTGCCTTTTGCCCTGATTGTGAGACCTCCCAACCATATGGAACTGTGAGTCCATTAAACGTCTCTTCCTTATAAATTACCCAGTCTCAGGTCTGTCTTTATTAGCAACATGAGAATGGACTAACACATGTGTCAATTTGATTGGATTGAATGATGTAAATTATTGTTTCTGGGTGTGTCTATGAGGGTGTTGCCAAAGGAGATTAACATTTGAGTAAGTGGACTGGAAGAGGCAGACCCACCTTCAATCTGGGTGGGCACCATCTAATCAGCTGCCAGTAAGGTTAGAATAAAGCAGGGAGAAGAAGGTAGAAAGAGCAGACTTGCTGAGTCTTCAGGCCTTCATCTTTTTTTTCATACTGGATGCTTCCTGCTCTAAAACATCAGGTTTTTGAACTCTTGGACTTACACCCCAGTGCCTTCCCAGGAACCCTCAGACCTTCAGCCACAGACTGAAGGCTGCACCGTTGGCTTTCTTACTTTTGAGGTTTTGGGATTCAGACTGTCTTCCTTGCTCCTCAGCTTGCAGATGGTCTATTGTGGGACTTCACATTATGATCATGTGAATCAATCAATACTCCTTAATAAACTCCCCTTCACATATACATCTATGTTATTAGTTCTGTCCCTCTAAAGAATTCTGAGTAATATAGCTGGAGAAAACTGATTTTTGAAAACAGCATGTTATAACATTTCCTGGGCATCCTAATATCCTCATTGAAGGTGCCCAAGAGGGCAGCTGCAGAAATTTCAGCTAGTGTGTGTAAATGATAAGTGCAATGCCTATGATAGACTTGTGGTCTATAGAAATGAGGCAATATGCTTTCTGTAGTGTGCTTGATGGTTTGAACAGAGAGAATAGCAAAGAATAATCATTAACTGCAGCTACAAGGATACACCAACACATTCTTGCTCATCGATATGATTAAAAAACTGACATGATTTTTTTAAGGAGGTAAATGTTTAAAATGTCTATGTTTTTGTCATGACTACGAAAATTGGCTTAATAAGCAAACTTTTTCTCACCCATCACAGGCATAATTCTTTCTTGGTAAGATGACTGCCTAAAATTGCTTTGCCTTAAAATAAGGAAATAAAAATTGTTTTGTTTAATTTAATTTAGGAGAGCTAAATAATTAAACACGAGGCCAAAGTACATAAGAAAGTGGCAGTCTTTTATTGTAAATATGCGCACACTCTGGGGGAAGTTCTCAGGTGTGGGGGGTCCAGGGAAGTCGCGCCTGCACTCTTGGGTGAAGCACTCTTGGGTGAGGTTCTCCGGTCCACAAGTAAGAGGGGCCGAAGAAGTCACACCGGCTCCTGCCGGCGGCCGACTTTTATGCATTGGTACTGGAAGGGGAAGGGCAGTGGGCGGGATAAGGGCGTGATAGGGGCATCTCCATAGGCGTGGCCGGGTAAGTTTCCATCTCTTCAGATTGAGGTCACCTGGTGCATGCTCGGTTGATCTGCATCTTCCCAGGCACGGGCTGCATTTTCCTGCACGGATAAGTTGGTGATGAAGAACCCAGAAGCAACAGGTACTGATCCATCTTGTTCACCTTCCTCCATTTTGTCCCTTCTCCCTCACCTAAACAAAAATCCAGTTCATTGAAGAGACAAGAACAATGTTTACATTTAATTTGGAAAGAAACTGATGGCAAGCAGTAATGAAGGTAGGTAACTTTCAAGACAGAAGAAAGTCATGTTGATGAAGCGAAATTTAAGATTATTTTTAAAAAGGAAGAAGAGATCGTCCTGAAAGTTAGAAAATTGGACATATATACTATGTAGAAGTGGCACTGAGAAACGTGTTGAGCTGAAGCTATCCACATTAAGGCTTCTAAAGGTTTTTTAAAGGATATACTGAAAAAAATTGGGGAAATTATTATTTTAAAGTAAATTATTATGTGTGGGTACATGGTGCTATGGGAATTTGAAATGTGACAGAAGGCTTGGATCTGAGGACTATTCAGAAGAGGTTTAAGAATTTTTTTAAAGTCCATTGAGTGTATGATCTGGTAACAATGAAACCTTGCAGGGAGCAATGGCTCCTGGATTACAACCAATCCGCCCCTGCTAGGAGTACAAGGCACCTGTAATCCCAGGACTTTGGGAGGCTGCAGAGGGTGGATCACTTGAGCCTAGCAGTTCAAGATCAACCTAGACAACACAGGAAAACCCCGTCTCCACAAAAAAAAAAAAAAAAAAAAAAAAAAAAAACCATGAAAAAGTAGCCAGACATGGTGGCATGCGCCTGAAGTTCCAGCAACTCAGGAGGCTGAGGTAGGAGGATCACCTGAGCTCAGGAAGTCAAGGCTGCAGTGAGCCAGCCTGGGCAATGAAAATGAGACCCTGTTTCAGAAAAAAATAAAATAAAAAAATAAAAATAAAAAACAAACAAAACAAAAAACAAAAAAAAAACCTGTTTTAGGTTGACCAGAACCCTAAAGACCTTCCATACTACAGTGAACGGAAGGTGTCTGGTAGATTCACTAAATACACGTCAAACCGGCTGCCATATGTATTTTCTCCAAAGGATAAAAGTATTTGGGACTAATTCTTTTCAAAGAAGCAAATTCGTGGATTTTCCTAATTTACATTTTAAAATATGCAGTAAACTTGATAGAACAAAAATGGTAAAGTTGGTTTCTAGGAAATTCGATTTTTTCTACATATGCTAACTTTGTCTTCTTTGTTTTTCTGACCTATCTTTACAAAAAGAAAACTTTATAATAAAAGAATATTTAAAAATAATTTTTGTAGTTTTATCATTAGATGGTTCTCAATAAGAACTTTTTCTCCTTCAATCCTAAAGCATCTTGGCAAGGGTTTTTTGCAGTTCAAAGTTACTTGAAATAAATGGAATTAGGTGAGGGGAAACTTGCACTATTTGTATATTATAAATAGCAGCCCTTTCTCCAATTATTTCTGTATCTTTCTTTTACATCTTATAAAGTAGATCACACAGGTCCTAAAGAATACAGGCGCATTAGGCACCCAGAGTCTTGCTGCTAGTCCATAGTCTAAAATACACACCCAAAGATATGGTAATTTCCTCACACACAAAAAAAATTACATGGATATCAGTACACCAGTTGAATCTCCACATCCCCATCCCTAACTTCACCCCATCATGATGGAATTTGCACTTATTTTTTTCTGCTAGCATTTCTTAAGAAATGGATCAAGGGAATTGCCCAATCTATGTAGTTCTGAAATTTCATGATTTGAGATTACTCCACATTTTCCCCTGACTGCTATAATTCTATAATATGACCAAAATGTGTGTGGAAATTTTTACTCTCATGTATTAGGTACAGAGAAAGCAAAGCTTGTTGACCACTAAGGAAAGAATGGAACCCATAATATTTGCTGCAAGGAATGGGAGGTACTGGTGACATTAACATAGGATGTTATAGAATCTATTTAGGTGGATTCAGCCCTTCGAATTTCTGTACTTGTGAAATTTTTTTCTAGTTTTCAGGGTTATTCTGAATTTTGTAGCTATCATAACTTGGAGCACTTTTCAGCAGAGACCTTGCAATCATGAACCAGATATCGTTTTGCAATTATCCCAGATTTTTTCCATCTCTTACCGTTGCTATGCACCACAATTGTTGGTTTGCTTTTTTCACTTTTTTGTCAATACAGTGACAGAATTGCTGTGCAATTTTGTAGGGCTTTATGATTCTAGCTACACATTTTGGAAAAGAAGACTCTTCACTATGGGTAGTAGCATTTCTAGCTATTTTATTTAAGTTTAGTTTCCATTTTATTTATTTTTGCCATTCTTGAGAGAAAAGCATCCTTTTTAGCAGGCTTCATTGTCAGGGAGTTTAGAAAGTATTTTCTCGGTTGTTAGAATGAGTATTTTCAGGGTAATTTTCGTTATGTAGCATTTGGATAAGTTTTACATTCAAAGTAATCTATAAATTAGAAATTAACTCATTGATATGCCCACCCTGTGTCCCACAAGTAAGTGAAGTCTTGCTGTCTAAATATCATAATCCAAAATTTACCTGTAAGTGATTAAAACACAAAGCTTGTGTTTGATATTTTTAACATATATGGGAATAATAGATTATCAAAGAGCTCTGATAGCTAAAATTGTTCATACTTTTGGACCTGCATTACCCAAAGTATGTACCACTAAACACTTATCAGTGTGTGGAATAAACCTCAAAGTTCTCCAGATCTCTAGAGTGGGGCACAATGCTGCCAGTATCTTTGCTATACCATAGCAAGTGTGACCTTTACTCTAGTTCCCAGTAAGGTCCTCATCTCCATCTGAGACCACCTCAGCCTGGACTTTTCTGTCCATATCAGTATCTGCATTTTGGTCACAACCATTCAACAATTCTCTAGGAAGTTCCAAACTTTCCCTTATCCTCTTGTCTTCTTCTGATACCTTCAAACTTCCAACCTCTACTCATTACCCAGTTCCAAAGTCACTTTTACATTTTCAGATATCTCTCATAGCAATGCCCCACTTCTCTGGTACCAATTTTCTGTATTATTCTGTTCCCACACTGCTATAAAGAACTACTCGAGACTGGGTTATTTATGAAGAAAGGAGATTTGATTGATTCATAGTTCCACAGGCAGGAAGCATAGCTAGGAGGCCTCAGGAAACTCACAATTATGGCAGAAGGTGAAGGGCAAGCAAGGACATATTCATGTGGCCAGGCAGGAGAGAGAGCAAAGGAGAAAGTGCCACATACTTTCAAACAACCAGATCCTTTGAGAACTCACTCAGTATCATGAGAACAGAGAGGGGGATATCCGTCCATATTATCCGGTTACCTTCCACCAGGTCCTTCCCCCAACACTGGTAATTACAATTTGACATGACATTTGGGTGAGGACACATTGCCAAACTGCATCTGGTAGTATGGTCATTTTGATAATATTAACTCTTTCAAACCATGAGCATGAGATATATTTCCAATTGTTTATGTCATCTGTGTTTTCTTTAAGTTGTGTCTTGTACTTTTTGTAAAGAACTTAATCACCTCCTTCACTAAGAATATTTGTAGGTATTCTAGTGTTTTACAGCTATTGTAAAAGAGATTGAGTTCTTGATTTGATTCTCATCTTGGTTATTGTTGATGTATATTCTGCTACTGATTTGGTACATTGATTTTGTAACCTGAAAACATTATTGAATTAATTTATCAAAGCTGGGAGTCTTTTGGAAGGAGTATTTAGGTTCTCTAGGTATATAATCATATAATTGGCAAAGAGATAGTTTGACTTCCTCTTTTCCAATTTGGATACTGTTTACTTTTTTCTCTTGCCTGATCACTCTTACTAGCACCTTCAGTATTTTGTTGAACGGAAGTGGCAAAAATGGGTATCTTTGTGTTGTTCCAGTTCTTAGGGGGAATGATTTCAACTTTTCCACATTTAATATTTTTTTGGCCATTGGTTTGGCAAAATGGCTTTTATTATTTTGAGGTATGTTTTTTCTCTGTATTTATTTAGGCAATCATGGTTTTTGGTTTTGAGTCTGTTTATGTGGTGAACCATATTTGTTGACTTACATATATTGAACCATTCTTGCATCCCTGGGATGAAACCCATTTGATCGTGGTGATTTTTTTTTTTTTTTTTTTTTTTAATGTACTGTTGGTTTCAGTTTGCTAGCATTTTTGTTGTTGTTGTTGTTGAGGATTTTTCCATATATGTTCATCAGGGACATTGGCTTGTAGCTTTCTTTTTTTGTTATGTTCTTTCCAGGCTTTGGTATTAGAGTGATACTGGCTTCATAAAATGAGTTTGGGAGGATTCCCTCTTTCCCAGTCTTTTAAAATAGTTTTAATAGGATTGATACCATTTCTTTGTGTGGTGGAATCTGGCTTTGCTTTCATCTGGGCCTAGGCTTTTTTTTGTTGGCAATTTTTAAAGTACTGGTTCAATGTCTCTGCTTGTAATTGATCTGTTCAGAGTTTCTGTTTCCTCCTAATCTAGATAGGAGGGTTGTATGTTTCAAGGAATTTATGCATTTCCCCTAGATTTTCTAGTTTGTGTGCATAGACGTATTCATAGTAGCCTTGAATGATCTTTTATATTTCTGTGGTGTTGGTTGTAATGTTTCCATTTTTATGTCTAATTGAGCTTATTCAAATATCTCTTCTTTTCTTGGTCAGTCTAGCTATTGGTCTATTTCTTATTCATTTTCAAAAAATCAACTCTGTTTTACTGATCTTTTGTATTTTTTGTTTCAATTTCATTTAGTTCTGCTCTAATCTTTGATATTTCTTTTCTTCTGCTAGCTTTGGGTTTGATTTTTTCTTGTTTCTTTAGTTCCTTGATTTGTGATGCTAAGTTTTCAATTTGTGATCTTTCAGACTTTTGGATGAAGGCATTTAATGCTGTAAATTTTCCTCTTATAAACTGTTTTAGCTGTATCCCACAGGTTTGAATAATTTGTGTCAGCATTATTATTAATTATGAAGAACTTTAATTTCCATCTTGATTTCATGTACTCAAAAATCATTCAGGAGCAGATTATTTAATTTCCATGTATTAATATAGTTTGGGACCTTTCTTTTGGAGTTGATTTCTGGTTTTTTTCCACTGTGGTCTGAAGAGATATTTGGGAAAAAGTACATAATATTTTTTATCTGGAACCATGCCATTTGGTATTGAATAACAATTTTAAATCTCCTGGACTAGTTGGAGTGCAAAGATATTTTGTTGTATTTTGAAAAGTAACTTTAAGCTTTCCTCACTCTTTACTATGGAAAAGGAAGAATTAAAACTCACTACTCCTGGATTTTCAGGCTTTCTCAACTTGCTCTGGAAAAGCAAATCTAAATTATTGTTACGATGATATTAGTAAAATCTAAGAGATATATGTATTTACATAATTACTTCAGGCTTTTGCATGTAATTTTAATAATTGCTGAAGTACAGCAATAATTTTTACATATCAAAGTGGTTAACTAGCATTAGCACTCAACACTAATTCTTATTCTACAATGCCCCTGCTATCATGAGTTCTTAATTTTTATTGATCATTTGTAGGTATGTCCTTTAATATTTTATTAAGAAAACACAAGGACTATATATTCTGTGCTTTGCCATATTTTCAAATACCTTTCTGTAAGCTACATATAGTTATTAATGACAATTTGGCTAGGTATAGAATTTTGTCTTCACAGTCCTTCCTTAATCCTATTTAAAAATAATTCTATATAAAATCAATTTTTATGTGTAAAGTCTGACAGAAGCCTTTTGTGTTTTGTAGATTTGTAAGTAACTTGTCTCACTTTAGATACTTGGGTGTTTTTCTTTTTTTTAATCTATTAAATTGAAAAAGCACTAGAATTGTATGTAATTTCTTGTTTTTAATGTTTTTCAGTAATTAATAGACTTTAAAATTGATATTCAGATAATATTTTGGATTTTTTAGTAAAATAGTTTATATTTAATTTTTTATAATTTATAGCTTAATTTTCCATTCTCTGTATTTATGTTTATGGCACCCCTGTAATATGCATTTTTATTTTTACATGCTAAGACCACTTCTCTTTTTTTCTCAGAACTTAGCTTTAATGTCATTTCTAAAAGAGGCCTTTTCTGTTTATCCTAGTAAAAAAAAATGTAAACAAATGTCCCTCTTCTATTTTTTGTATTTAGATTATAATTATTCCTAATCAAATATGTTATTTATGTTAAAATATAGTATTTGTATCATGTTTAAATCAATTATACATAGTTTTCAAATATAAATAGCTAACAAAAAATTTTATTTTTCCTAAAATATCTGAGCATTTCATTAAGACATTAAAAAATCAAGAGCATATACATCAAATTGTTTATAATGAATATCTTCTTGTTGAGATGAGAGTGTCAGTAGGCCATTCTTAATATCTTGATGTATTAATTTGGCAAAATAAATAAACCTAAGAAATGCTATTTTCAAACACTGATTATGAAACCTTTTTGATAAATAATAAATACCATTATCTTTAAATGGCTAGTTTCATCTTTCTTAATTTAAAATATGTAATTCATATTAAGTGTTACCATTTTTAGGTGGCTATAACTCTGTGCTGTGAGAGCGGGGAGAGAAAACTGCCC
The DNA here is from genome assembly GCF_002776525.5 of Piliocolobus tephrosceles. Classification (NCBI taxonomy): domain Eukaryota; kingdom Metazoa; phylum Chordata; class Mammalia; order Primates; family Cercopithecidae; genus Piliocolobus; species Piliocolobus tephrosceles. The sequence goes on along the minus strand of NC_045436.1, from coordinate 83,968,903 downwards.
AGGGTCAGAACAAAGAGACTGCAATATACATAAGATGTAATGCTCCTAGGGCAGTGGCCAGGACCTCAGGAATAAGCAGTGAGTGCCAGTGTATGTCACCTCCCTGAAGGCAGAAGAGACCGTTTAGCTCAGCAATGATAAGTCTAGCATGGATACCAGACCACTCATTTCCAGGACAGCATCCATACAGTAGGAAACCACAGGGAGAGTTCTGCATTGGAAACAACACATTTGTATTATAATTTACAGACACAATTAATATACCTGATATAAAAGAAAAATCTAACTAGCTAAAAGAGTTGTGTACATATGTACCAATAAGTAATTTAAAAAATGGCAGTCAACACGTGTAAAATTGCTTAACCACACCAAAAATTAAAGAAATCTAATCAAAAACATTGAGACATCAATGTGAACTGATTTTTGAAGAATATATATTTTGATAAGGATATGCATATGTCATGTTTTACAATATAAATGAGCCCACATAAAGAGATTTGGAGAATATTTACAAATCAGTTGGGTGATTATCTTGAGACAGGACACAGTAAGGGGGAGATACAAGATAATGCCTCTTATAATTATATATTTCTCCAGTGTTTTTCTTTCCTTTAACTTTTATTTTAGATTCAGGGTACACATGCAAGTTTGTTACATGGGTAAACTCGTGTCATGGGGGTTTGTTGCACAAATTATTTTATCACCTATGTATTCAACCCAGTACTCAATAGTTATCATTTGTACTTCTCTCCTCCCTCCCATTCTCCCCCTTCAGGTAGTCTCTACTGTCTGTCATTTTCTTCTTTGTGTTCATAAGTTCTTACTATTTAGCTCCCACTTATAAATGAGAACATGGGATATTTGATTTTCTGTTCCTGCATTAGTTTGCTAAGGATAAGAGTCTCCAGCTCCATCCATGCTCCTGCAAAAGACATGATCTCATTCTTTTTTACCTAGTATTGTATGTTATAGTATATAGTATATAGCATATTATATATACTATGTCTACATAGTAGTCTATGGTATATATGTACTACATTTTCTTTATGCAGTCTGGCATTTCTGGGCATTTAGGTTGATTCCATGTTTTTGCTATTGTAAACAGTGCTGCAGTGAACACTCATGTGCATGTGTCTTTATTGTTGAATAATTTATATTCCTTTGGGTATATACCCAGCAATGGGACTGCTGGGTCAAATGGGAGTTCTGCTTTTAGCTCTTTAAGAATTGCTGTATTAATCTGTTCTCCTGCTGCTGGTAAAGATATAATTGAGACTGGGTAAATTATAAGGAAATAGCTATAATTGACTCACAGTTCCACATAGCTAGGAATGCCTCACAATCATAGCAGAATGGGGATGCAGAGCAAAGTTATGTTTCACATGGTGGCAGGCAAGAGACAGCATGTGCAGGGGAACTACCCTTTATAAAACCATCAGATCTCATTGGACTTATTCACTATCATGAGAGCAGCGCAGGAAAGACTCATCCCCACGATTCAATTAGCTCCCACCAGGTCCCTTCCAAGAGACGTGAGAATTATGGGAGCTACAACCTGAGATGTATGTGGAGTCACAGCTAAACCATGTTATTCTACCTCTGGTTCCTCCCAAATATCATGTCCTCACATTTCAAAACCAACCATGCCTTCCCAACAGTCCCCTAAAGCCTTTTATTTTTTTTTAATTTTTTTTTGGAGACAGTTTTACTCTGTTGCTCAGGCTCTAGTGCAGTGGCATGATCTAAGTTCACTGCAATCTTCACCTCCCAACTTCAAGTAATTCTCGGGCCTCAGCCTTCAAAATAGCTGAGATTGCAGGCATGCACCAGCACACTAGGCTAATTTTTGTATTATTAGTAGAGATGGGGTTTTGCATGTTGGCCTGACTGGTCTTGAACTCCTGAACTCAAATGATCTGCCCACGTCAGCCTCCCAAAGTGCTTGGATTACAGGCATGAGCCACCACACCCAGCCAGTCCCCCCAAAACTTAACTCATTTCAGGATTAACTCAAAAGTTCACAGCCCAAACTCTCATCTGAAACAAGGCAAGTTCCTTTCACCTATGAGTCTGTAAAAATCAAAAGCAAAAGATACACTGGGGGTATAGGCATTGGGTAAATACACCCATTCCAAATGGGAGAAATTGGCCAAAATGAAGGGGCTACAGGCCCCATTCAAGTCCAAAATCCAGCAGGGCACTCACACCTTAAAGCTCCAAAATGATCTCCTTTGACTCTATGTCTCACATCCATGTGATACTAATGTAATATGTGGGTTCCCATCATCTTGGGCATCCCTGGCCCTGTGGATTTGCAAGGATACAGCATCCCTCTGGGCTGCTTTCATGGGTTTGTGTTGAGTGCCTGCAGCTTTTCCAGGTACAGAGTGCAAGCTGTTGGTGGATCTACCATTCTGGGATCTGGAGGATGGTGGCCCTCTTTTCACATCTCCACTAGGCAGCACCCCAGTGTGGACTCTGTGTGGGGGCTCACACTTCACATTTCCCTTCTTCACTACCCTAGCTGAGGTTCTCCATGATGGCTCATCCCTGCAGCAAACTTTTGCATGGATATCCAGGCATTTCCATACATCCTCTGAAATCTAAGCAGAGGTTCCCAAACCTTAATTCTTGACTTCTGTGCAACCACAGGCTCCACACCACATAAGGGAAGCAGGGCATCAAGTTCCTAGGCTGCATGCAGCAGGGGGTCCCTGGGCTTAGCCCAGGAAACCATTTTTTCCTCCTAAGCCTCCAGGCCTATGATGGGAGGGGCTACCACAAAGATCTCTGACATGCCCTGGAGACATTTTCTCCATTGTCTTGGAGATTAACATTTGGCTCCTTGTTACTTATGCAAATTTCTGCAGCAGGCTTGAATTTCATCTCAGAAAATGAGTTTTTCTTTTCTATCTCATTGTCAGCCTGCATATTGTCATAACCTTTATGTTCCTCTTTCCTTTGAAACGTAAGTTCAAATTCCAAACCATGTCTTCGTGAGTACATAAAACTGACTGCTTTTAATGGTATGTAAGTCGCCTTTTGAATGCTTTGCTGCTTAGAAATTTCTTATGCCAGATGCCCTAAATCATCTCTCTCAAGTTCAAAGTTCCCCAAATCTCTAGGATTGGCAAAATACCACCATTCTCTTTGTTGAAAAAAAAATAGCAAGAGTCACCTTATTTCCATTTCCCAACATGTTCCTCATCTTCATCTTAACCTGGACTTTATTGTCCATATCACTATTAGCATTTTGGTCAAAGTCATTCATTCTCAAGTCTCTAGGAAGTTCCAAACTTTCCCACATATTTCTACTTCTACTGAGCCCTCCAAACTGTTCCAATCTCTGCCTGTCACCTGGTTCCAAAGTGACTTCCACATTCTATCTTTACAGCAGCACCCCACTCTACCAGTACCAATTTACTGTATTAATCTGTTCTCAGGAGGCTAATAAAGACATACCTGAGACTGTCTAATTTATTAAGAAAAGGGGTTTACTTAGTTGACAGTTCCACATGGCTGAGGAGGCCTCAAAATCATGGCAGAAAACAAGTAAGAGAGCAAAGTCACATCTTACATGACAGTAGGCAAGAGAGAGCATGCGCAGGGATACTCCCATTTATACAACCATCAAATCTTGTGAGACTTATTCACTATAACAAGAATAGCATGGGAAAGACCTGCCCCATGATTCAATTACCTTCCACTGGGTCCCTCCAAAAACACATGGGGATTATAGGAGCTATAATTCAAGATTTAGGTATGAACCCAGCCAACTATATCAATTGCCATACTGTTTTCCACAATGGCTGAACTAATTTGCACTCACATCAACAGAGTATAAGTGTTCCCTTTTTTCTTCAACCTTACCAGCATTTTTTATTTTTTACTTTTTAATATAGCCATTCTGACTGGTGTGAGGTGGCATCTCAGTGTGGTTTTGATTTGCATTTTTCTAATGATTAGTGATGTTGAGCTTTTTTCATGTGGTTGTTGGCTGCATGTATGTCTCCTTTTGAAATGTGTCTGTTCATATCCTTTGCCCACCTTTTAATGGGGCTGTTTTTCTCTTGTAAATTTGTTTAAGTTCCTCATAGATGCTGAATATTGAATGTATAGTTTGCAAAAATTTTCTCCTATTTTGTAGGTTGACTGTTTATTTGTAGTTTCTTCTGCTGTGCAGAAACTCTTAAATTTAATTAGATTCCACCTATCAATGTTTGCTTTTGCTGCCATTGCTTTTGGTGTCTTTATCATAAAGTCTTTGCCTGTTGCTATGTCAAGGACTGTGTTGCCTAGGTTGTCTTTGGGAGTGTTTACAGTTTTGGATTTTACAATTAACTCTTTAATCTATCTTGAGTTGATTTTTGTGTATGGCCTAAGAATGGGGTCCAGCTTAAATCCTCTGCACATGGCTAACCCATTATCCCTAAACCATTTATTGGATAGAAAGTCCTTTCCCCATTGCTTTTGTCAACTTTCTTGAAAATCAGATGGTTGTACATGTGTGGCCTTATTTTGTGGATTTCTATTCTATCCTGTTGGTCTATGTGTCTGTTTTTGTACCATACCATGTTGTTTTGGTTACTGTAGCCTTGTAGTATAGTTTGAAGTTGAGTAATATAATGCTCCTAGTTTTGTTCTTCTTGTTTAGGATTGCCTTGGTTATTTGGGTCTTTTTGTTTCGTATGAATTTTAAAATACATTTTCCAGTTCTGTGAACAATGTGATTGGTAGTTTGATAATAATGGCATTGAATCTGTAAAGTGCTTTGGGCAGTATAGCCATTTTATTGATATTGACTCTTCCTATCCATGAGCATGAGATGTTTTTCCATTTGTTTGTATCTTCTCTGATTTATTTGAGCAGTGTTTTGTTATTCTCATTGTAGAGCTCTTTCTAGGTATTTCTAGGTACTTTATCCTTTTGTGGCAATTTTGAATAGGATTACCTTTCTGACTTGGCTCTTTGTTTTGCTCTTTTTGGAATATAGGAATGGTAGTAATTTTTGTACATTGATTTTGTATCCTGCAGATTTGCTGAACCTGTTTATCAGCTGAAGTAGCTTTTAGGTGGAGACTATGGGTTTTTCTAGGTATAGAATCATGTCATCTGCAAACAGAAATAATTGACTTTCTCTCTTCCTATCTGGACGCCCTTTCTTTCTCTTGCCTAATTGCACTGGCTAGGATTTCCAATACTATGTTGAATACAAGTGGTAAGAGTGGGCAGTCTTATCTTCTGCCAGTTTTCAAGGGGAAGGCTTCCAGCTCTTGCCCATTCAGTATAATATTGGCTGTGAGTTTGTTGTAGATTGCTGTTATTATCCTGAGGTATGTTCCTTCAACGTACTTTATTGAGAATTTTTAAACATGAGACAATATTGAATTTCATCAAAAGCCTTTTCTGCATCTATTGAGATAATCATGTATTTTTGTCTTTAGTTCTGTTTGTGTAATAAAGCATATTTACTTATTTGCACACGTTGAAGCAACTTTGCATCCCAGGATGAAGCCTACTTGATCATGGTGGATTAGCTTTTTTATGTCATGCTAAATTTGGTTTGCAAGTATTTTGCTGAGAATTTTTGCTTCAATTTTTATCAAAGTTATTGGCTTGAATTTTTCTTTATTTGATGTGTCTCTGCCAGGTTTTTGGTATCAAGATGATGCCGGCCTCAGAGAATGAGTTGGGGAGGCATCCCTTCTCCTCTACTTTTTGGAATAGTTGCAGTAGGAAAGCTACCCACTCTTCTTTGTGTATCTGGTAGAATTTGGCTGTGAATCCATCAGGTCCCAGGCACTTTTCGGTTGGTAGGTGATTTATTACTGATTCAATTTTGAAGCTTGTTATTGGTCTGTATGGGAAATAAATTTCTTCCTGGCTCAGTCTTGGGAGGAAGTATACATACAGGAATTTATCCATCTCTTCTAGGCCTTCTAGTTTGTGTGATTAGAGATGCTTATAGTAGTTTCTGATGGTTGTTTTTATTTCTGTGTGGTAAGTAGGAACAATTCCTTTGTCATTTCTCATTGTGTTTTTTGGATCTTCTTTCTTTTCTACTTTATTGGTCTAACTAGTGGCCTAATTTATTAATTTTTTCAAAAAACAAGTTCCTGGAGTCTTTGATCTTTTGAATGATTTTCAAGTCTTGATCTCCTTCAGTTCAGCTCTGATTTTTGTTATTTCTTGTCTTCTGCCAGCTTTGGGGTTGATTTGTTCTTGATTATTTAATTCTTTCATTTGTGAATTTTGAATGTTAATTTGAGATTTTTTAACATTTTGATGTGGGCATTTAGTGCTATAAATTTTCCTCTTCATGCTGCCTTAGCTGTGTACCAGAGATTCCAGTATGTTGTATCATTGTTCTCATTATTTTCAAAGAAGTTCTTGAATTCCACCTTAATTTTATTATTTACCCAAAAGTCATTCGGGAGCATATTGTTTAATTTCCATGTAATTGTATGATTTTCAGTAGTTTTCAAAGTCTTGGCTTCCATTTTTATTGTGCTGTAGTCCAAGAGTGTGTTTGATATGATTTTGGTTCTTACACATTTGTTGAGGATTGTGGTTATGTGGTCATTTTTAGAGTGCATACCATGTGGCAATGAGAAGAGTGTATATTCTGTTGTTTTTGGATGGAGAGTTCTATAAAGTTCAATCAGATTCATTTGGTTCAATGTTGAGTTTAGGTCCTGAAAACTCTTTGTTAATTTTCTACCTCAATGATTGTCTAATAGTGTCAATAGAGTGTTGACATCTCCCACTATTATTGTGTGAGAGTTGATGTCTCTTCGTAAGGCTCTAAGAACTTGCTTTATGAATCTAGATGCTCCTGTGTTGGTTGCATATATATTTAGGATAGTTAGATCTTCTTGTTGAATTGAACCACTAGACTCGAACATACTGCCCTTCTTTGTCTTTTTTTATTTGGTTTGAAATCTCTTTTGTCTGAAGTTAGGATTACAACCCCTGCTTTTTCCTGTTTTCCATTTGCTTGCTAGATTTTCCGCCATCCCTTTATTTTGAGCCTATGAGTGTCATTACATGTGAGATGGGTCTCTTGAATGCATCATATCATTGGGTCTTGCTTTTTTATCCAGCTTGCCACTATGTGCCTTTTAAGTGGGGCATTTAGCCTTTTACATTCAAGGTTAGTATTGATGTGTAGATTTGATACTGTCATTATGCTGTTAGCTGGTTATTATGTTGACTTTGTATGATTGCTTTCCAGTGACACTGTTCTGTATGTTTGATTGTGTTTCTCTATTAGCTGGTAGCAATCTTTCCTTTCTACATTTAGTTCTCCTTTCAAGATCTTTTGTAAGGAAGATCTGAAGGTAATTCATTTCCTCAACATTTGCTTATCTGAAAAGGATCTTATTTCTACTTCACTTAGTAAGGTTAGTTTGGCTGGATATGAAATTTTTGGTTGGAAATTATTTTCTTTAAGAATGTTGAATATAAGCTCCCAATCTCTTCTGGCTTGTAGGGTTTCAGCTGAGAAATTCACTGTTAGCCTGATGGGGTTCTCATGTAGGTAATTTGTCCTTTCTCTCTAGCTGCCTTTAACATTTTTTATTTTATTTTGCCCTTAGAAAGTCTGACAATTATGTGTCTTGGGGATGATCCTGTTGTGTAGAATCTTGCAGGAGTTTTCTGTATTTCCTTAATTTGACTGTTGGCCACTCTAGCAAGGTTGGAAAGTTTTCATAGATAACATCCTGAAATATGTTGTCCATGTTGTTTGCTTTCTCCTTCTGTCTTTTAGGAATCCCAGTGGTTTATAAATCCCATCCTCAGAGGTTTTGTTCATTACCATTCCTTTTCATTATATTTTTTGTCTGACTGTCTTATTTCAGCAGCCAGTGTTCAAGTTTTCAGATCCTTTCCTAAGCTTGTTTTTTTCTGCTGTTAATACTTGTGATTGCATTGTGAAATTCTTATATTGTGTTATTCAGCTTTGTCAGACACTTTAGGTTCTTTTTTATATGAGCTATTTCATCCTTCAGCTCCTGTATAGATTTATTGGATTCTTATTTTCCTTGGGTTGGGTTTTGTCATCTCCTGAATCTTGGTGATCTTTGTTCCTGAATTCTAAATTCTATTTCTGTCATTCTAGACAGTTCAACCTGGTTAAGAACACTTGTTGGAGAACTGGTACAGTCATTTGGAGGACATGCAACACTCCGGCCATTTGAGTTACTGGAGTTCTTGTGTTGGTTCTTTCTCATCTCTATGTGAAGGTGTTCCTTTTACTTCAGTGTAGATTGAGTATAGTCAATAGACTTCTTTTATGAATGTTTTCACTGTGCTGGGGCTTTCTGCAGGGTCTTTATTTGCAGCTGCCTTGTCTCTGGTTTTAGAGGGGGATATGTTAGTAAGGTATTTTTGGTGTTGAAGCTTTGGGGTTTGATATACAAGGTGACACTTACGCTTATTGGTCAGTTAGTAGACTTGTCAGTTGCTGTTGGCTCGACAACTCTGGCAAGTGGTGGCTGGATGCCCAGGCCTGGAGGACAATGCCCAGTGAGTATATATCAGAACAGACACCCATGTAACAGACTGGCCACTTTTTATAGGGCTGGTGTAGTATGCTGGGGTCCCACACCAGTTTCTAGTCACCTTTGATTTTCCAGTACCTGGAGGTATCACCAGTGAATGCTGCAAAACAGCAAAGATGACCACCTGCCTATCTCTCTGGGAGCTTTATCTCAGAGAGGTACGGGCCTCTTACTAGCACAAACACACCTGTAGGAGGTGGTTTGAGACCCTGGTTGTGAGGTCCTGCCCAGTGAGTGGGTATGGGATTGTGACCCACTTATAAAAGCAGCATGGCCACATTTGGATAGAGCAGCTGTGCTGTGCTGGGGGATCCCCTCTGCCTCCAGTCAGCTTCAACTCCAAAACCTAAAAGCTGGAGCTGTAAAGTTGCCCAAATGGTAAAGATAAGATGGCAGCTCAGCCCTCCCCCAAAGAAGCCACCTACCCCTTCATCTCAGGGAGGTGAAATAGCACTACTGTGGGTCGCTGACTGGAATTCCAAGCCAGTGGGCCTTATCCTGCAAAGTGCCGTAGAAGTGGGGCCTGCAGGGTGTCACTTCTCAGTCCCCTGGATTTAGCCCCTTTCCTAAAGGTATGTACAGGGATCTAACCTACTACTTTGCCAGAGTTACAGTTACTTTGGCCAGAAATCCCAAGTACCTTAAGGCTCCTGGGACTCCACAGGTGCCTGAGTGGCTGCTCTGTGGAGATAATACTTAAGTTCTGTCTGTTAGACTGAAGGCCCTGGTGGAGTGGGTTCACAAAGAGATTGCCTTACCTAAGAATTGCAAAGATCTATGAGAGAAGTGTGAGTTCCCAGGTTTGCACATTCACTTACCACTTCCCTGGGTGGGGGAGGTTCCCCTGGCTCCATGTCACGCCCGGGTGGGCTGTTGTCATCTTGCTTTTCTTTATTTTTCATAGGTCAAGTTGTTTACTTGATTAGTCCCAAGGCAAGTACCTGGATGTTTCAGTTGAAGGTGCTGTATTTACTCTCCCCTTTTGTTTCTCTCCATAAGAGCCAGGCACACTAGCTGTTTCTAGCTGGCTGTCTTGGCCACCGCCAAAAAATTCTCAATAGATATAATGCACATAAACAAAACCTCGTTGGTGCACTTAAAGCTTTTTAATATCATTTTTATTTTGGAATAAGTTTAATTTTTAAAAAGTTATAAAGATTGTATATAATCCCTGTATATTCTTTGCTCAGTTTCCTCTGTTGTCAATATATTACATTATCATGGGACATTTGAAAAAAACTAACAAACCAACATTGATAAGTTACTGCTATCTAAACTCCAGACTTTATTTGGGTTTTAACATTTTTCTCATTAATGTCCTTTTTCTGTTTCACAATCCCGTCCAAGGTGCCAAATTGCACTTAGTTTGCATGTTTCCCCAGGGTCCTCTAGTCTATGATATTTTCTCAATCTTTCCCTGTTTATCAAGACCATGATAGATTGAAAAATGTTGATTAGGCATTTGTTAGAATACCTGATTTGGGTTTGTCTTATTTTTTATGATTAAATTGAGCTATATGTTTGCAGAAAGAAGACCACAGAGGTAATGTGTAATTTTAATCACATTATAGTGAAGATACATACTGTAAGCTTGACTTATCACTGTTGTGGTCAAGGTAGTATTTGCCCAGATTATCCACTATAAATGTATTATTATTCCTCCCCTTCCATATTCTAGTATTTTGAAGCAAGTCACTAAAACTAGCTCATACTCAAGGGGCAGGAGAAAGAATTGAGTATTAACTATTTCTGATATTTCTGATGATGGAGTGAGGCTCTATTATTTAAAAGGTCCCATTCTTGATTTAATGCTCTACTGTTGCTATCTTAAAATTTTAAAATAATTTTATCCTGGAACTTGTTTTGCAAGTGAACTGTAATAGGACAGTAGGTCTTTCATATGACATTTAATCAGATGGCAGGGCAGGTGCTGAGCAATTACCCTGATTGTTCGTCATGCAAGTGCATGCTTAGTGCAGTTGGGTAATGATAAGACCCTAAGGATGTCACATCAAGACCTGGGCCCAGATTGGTGTTAGCAATGATGGCAGTAGCAGCAGAAGCAGCAGCTGTAGCCATCACACAAAAATGGAGAGGCATTGCACAGAGAAGTGCTGAAACCTAGTGTGATTTTCCCATCTTTCCTTAAGCCCTGTCTTTGCAGCTTCTGCACAAATATCAACGCTCCAGTCTCATCAAAAGCACAGCAACTGCCAATGCTTAGGCAGTAAACGTTCAACAAACTATTAAAAATAAAAGCTTAATATGGATATTGCAAAAGCATATGTTAAAGAGTTAAAGAATTTTTAAAAGCATTTACAGTCTCGGTTTGAAAACTGTGCAACACTGCAAAGCAATATTGAAAGGCTTCAAAATAAAACTTAAATTTAAAGATCATTATATAAGATGAAAAAGAGTACTATCTTCATATGAAACTTCAAATGAACTAATTATTTATGAGGAAAATAATTTCAAAATTATTTTTTTCAATTAAAGAGACAGCAATAGGATAAATACCAAGGCATTTTGAATTATATATAAATCACAAAGCCACTTTTGATGTCCTGTACAGCATCCAATAGTTATAAGAAATGTCAGAGGAAATATTAAAAGGCCATTGTATAAACTGAATTCAGAATGAAACTAATTTTCAGAAAGAGTTAAATCTTTCTAGAAAAATGATTCTGTGAGAATCATTAGCTCAAGAGGTACTAACATTTATATTTTGAAATAATATCAGGTATTATCCTATTGTTTTAATAAAGAATGGGAACACTCTTAACAGCTACAGTAACAGTGACAACAGCAGAATTCTTTTTCAAAATTAAAAATTATCAAAAATTATTTGTGATTTGCATTTACCAAGAGCTTATAATGGCATTTCCCATTATATTGATTAAAAATAAAGCTGCGGCCAGGTGCGGTGGCTCAAGCCTGTAATCCCAGCACTTTGGGAGGCCGAGACGGGTGGATCACGAGGTCAGGAGATCGAGACCATCCTGGCTAACACAGTGAAACCCCGTCTCTACTAAAAAATACAAAAAAACTAGCCGGGCGAGGTGGCGGGCGCCTGTAGTCCCAGCTACTCCGGAGGCTGAGGCAGGAGAATGGCGTGAACCCGGGAGGCGGAGCTTGCAGTGAGCCGAGATCGCGCCACTGCACTCCAGCCCGGGCGACAGAGCAAGACTCCGTCTCAAATAAATAAATAAATAAATAAATAAATAAATAAATAAAAATAAATAAATAAATAAATAAATAAATAAATAAAGCTGCTTGGCCAGGCTTAGGGGCTCACGCCTGTATCTCAGCACTTTGGGAGGCTGAGACAGGAGAATTGTTTGAGCTCAGCAGTTCCATACCAGCCTAGGCAACATAGCAAAACCCTGTCTCTACAAAAAAAAATACAAAAATTAGTGGCCATGGTGGCATGCGCCTGTAGTCCCAGCTACTTGGGAGCCTGAGTTGGGAGGATCATTTGAGCCCAGGGGGTTGAGGTTTCAGTGAGCCTGGATCACTCCACTGCACTCCAATCTAGGCAACCGAGCGATATTCTTTCACAAAAAATAAAAATAAAAAATAAAGTTGCTCCAAGTATAAGTGTGTATGACCTAATAAATGCATTTTCAGGTAAGCGAACCAGAAAACTCTTAGGATTACTGAAGTTATCATGTTAATAAAGTGTTTTATTTATTGTACTACATAAAATTCTGACACAAAAATAACATTTTTCACAATATATGATTTTATTCTGTTGCTCATGTGTTGCTATTGCTCTTATTACATAAGTAATAGAATATATCTAAAGGAAAAGTCTTATGTTTTAGTACTTTGTTCCCCTGATTTTTGAACTGGGCTCTGTATAATATGTAGCCAGCCCTAGTTACATAAGTGATACACACACATGCACACACACACATGCATACACATGTATATACACACATGCACACTTATATGTTGCAACAATATTACACAATATTTATAGTATAATTACCTTTTCTCCTAACTGAATTAACTCTGCTACTGGTTATGATAGCTATCCACAATCATTTTCTAGAGTTGGCAAAATAGAATTTTTTTAGCCTCAGAAATGGATAGTTTAATTTTTCTTTCCAGTGTGAAAGTCAATTGTATATTTACATCAGTCAAGTCAGCACTACCTGTGACAACTCCAATCCAGTGTGTGTTGCCTAACTATATCACATAATTCTCACAATATTCATACAAAGTGGATTACGTTAGTCTCATTTTTATAGGTGAAGAAACTTGTACCCCAGATCAGCAAGTGATGTGCCTAGGTTCACAATAGTGATAAATCTTGTGATTTGAATTTATTATATGGATTAGTACGGCTATGCCATTCCCATGATACCTTGAAGTATCTTATAGTGTCTTTAACATTTAAACCGCTTCTTGCACTGGAAGAAATTTCAGCTCTTACAGTAAAGTTGACCCAGTATGAACATTTTGACAATATCGATTCCTGCACCTCTCCTTATTATAAATGTTATCCATTTCTTCTAAATTAAAATCAGAGAAAAGGAGACTTGAAGTAAGGTGATGTTATTTTCCCCATCACTTGCTTCCTATAACCCTGAAAACAGATATTCAGAGAAACTGCATAACCTGCCTTTGCTCTCCTTCTTGCAGCTTAAAATTTCGAAGTGATGACTTTTCCCAGGGTGCAGTACTTACTCATTATCTATTTTTCTTAGGCTGAGTGATTGTATTAGACTAGCAACAAAGAAAATAGTTTACACAATGTTCTCTAAGTCAATATCATCAAGGTCAAGTAATTCTACCTTTTCTTTCAGACTGGAGGATGGTTAAAAACATATTCAAATGGAGGTTGGAATCATAAAGAAAAATCTATCTCACTATATATTATGCTTCAAGTAGTTGGTAAGTTTAGCTTCCAGAGATCCTGACATCACTATACAGCACTAGTCTCCATGTATGTTTTGCTACAGAAACGGTAGTGTTGGGGAGTGGGGAGACGTAACAGGGAATCCATCTCAACAAAATGATCAATAAAGATATTTGTTTCAGGTCAGTAAATATGAAACTTGAAAACATTAGGGGTTTTTAAGATATCCAAACTTTTGTAATAACATCGCAACTATAAGATGAATTTGTACAAAAAATTCATAAAAATCTAAATTTAGATATGTAAAATGAAAATTTCTGCAGCATATTTGATCAGAAAAATAGTTTTTCTAACTGCATGCCTTTTTTCTTTCTTTAATAAGGATTTTCTTTAGCATTGGAGAAAATGTATTCTGATTTAAAAATACTGAACCTAGAGGACATTTGCTAAGTGAAATAAGCCAGACATAGAAAGATAAATACTGTATAATCTCACTTATATGTGGAATCTAAAGAAGTAAAACTCAAAGAAACAGAGAGTGGTTGCCAGGGCCTGGGGATGGCAGGGAATGGCAGAATCTTGGTTAGAAGGTACAAATTTTCAGTTACAAGATAAATAAGATCTGGAGATCTACTGTACAGTATGGTGACTTAAGTTAATAATTATGCATTGTATACTTGAAATTTTCTAAGCAGTGTGTCTGAAATGTTCTCACCACACATACACAAATGCTAACCATCAGGCAATGGATATGTTAATTAACTTGATTGTAGTAATAATTTCACTATGGATAAGATATCAAAACATTATTCTATACATCTTGAACGTATGCAACTTTTATTTATCAATTATAACTTAGTAAAACAGAGGGGAAACATATGTAGTTGAAAGACAATAACTATATAAATATATATATATATATATTTCTAGTTTTTTTCTTTCAAATCAGTCTATTTCTTACAAAAATCTTATATTTAAATTTATTTTTATGTATGAATCTGAAGTTTTTGACTAGTTCTTTATATTCTGTAATGAGCAATTCAAAACATTGCAGTCTTTGTGCATCTAAACCTATTTTTGCTAAAAACCTAAATTAAAAAAAACTCAAGATATATTGCATATTTTTACCCACATCCTGAGCAGACCTGAAACTGTTGAGCAGCAAGTAAAAAGCTGAATACTTTTGTTTTCCTTATTGTTGGAACTCTGCCTGAGAGAGAACAAATTACTCTCAAAAAGAAGAAAAGAAGAAAACTAATTTATTGAGCACTTACTGAATACCAGACACTGCTGTAGTAAATGTGTGTGTGTGTAAAAACCCAAGTCACTTTGTGAAATTGACAGTATTATTATTATTTTACAAATACAGGAATCAATGAAACCAAAGAGTTTGAATTACTGTATAATGAAGTTCAGTTAGCGAGAAAGTTGTAAAACTAAAAAACAGGCTCAGGTCTTCCTGAATCTACATCAAACACTTAAAACAAACTGACAGAATCCAAAAACAATTTAAGAAAATACTCATGAAGTTGCAACCAAAGAAACATGTCTTATAATTCTTTTTGGATTGTGCTCATAATATATGTAGAACTTGAAATATATTTTTTTAACCTTGAATTAAATCTGTAAAAAGTAGGTCTTACCTCATTTTCTTTCAAGTAATTACAGCAAAGAAAAAATAAAATAAGGTAAGAATAAAAGAAAGAAATAAAGAAAAACCATTAAAAATTTTCCGAGAAGATGGTTTTACCCATGGCCATGTGACAATATATAAGAGAAAAAGAAAGGTGTAATATCAAGAATTGTTTTGTAATACAACAACTCTTCTCAAGCTTTTCTCTTTTATATAAGGTAGAAGATATACATGCTAATTAATGTATGTAGGAATTAAATTAGATATTAACGCAACTGCTCTGTAAGAATATGCAAGTTGGGTATCATATGTCTATGAGATATCTTCATTATTTTGATTTATCTTTAATTTTCTTAATTGAAAGATGGATGGTTTGCATATTTATTAGGACTAAATTTTCTGCAGTTGAAAAAAACTATCTTGTCTTGTTTTAAATAGAATAGATATACATTTCACTGCTATAACAAAAAATTAATAAAATAACTTGTTAATCAAAAATTGATTTGAAGAATAAATAAACTATTATATTTTTAAACAAGAAAGTGCTTTTTTATATTAGTATATGGTTTAATATAAAGGTATTTTTAAAAGAAGAACAAAAACAAACTTTCATAGATGTTCAAGTAATGGTTAAACTAGTTTGCTCTGCTGGAATGGTAGTGTTATGTTCCAGGTTATCTTATGACACAAATTACTATTGCCATTGATTATTACATTCATAATTATATTATTATCATTGATAATTTCCAGAGTCAATATTACATGAAAATAATTAAATTTCACTTTTCAATGAACCACTAATTATATCATAACAATTATATGATTGCTTTTTATGGAATTTTTGGACATTCAAAAATTAACTATGGTTAAAATTTACTGGTATTATTATTATTATTATTATTATTATTATTATTATTTTGAGACTTGAGTCTCGCTTTCTCACCCAGGGTGGAATGCAGTGGTGCAATCCTGGCTTACTGCAAACTCTGCCTCCTGGGTTCATGCCATTTTCCTGCCTCAGCCTTCCTAGTAGCTGGGACTATAGGCACCTGCCACCACGCCTGGCTAATTTTGTGTGTGTGTGTGTGTGTGTGTGTGTGTGTGTGTGTATTTTTTAGTAGAGATGGGGTTTCACCATGTTAGCCAGGATGGTCTCAATCTCCTGATCTCGTTATCTGCCCTCCTCAGCCTCCAGTGGTTACATATTATAAAGATAGTAGTGAATGGTGTGGCAGAAATCTGTTTTGGCAACAAAATTTTTATGTTACTCGGGGTAACCAACTACTGTTTGTCTTCAAGTCAATGGGAAAATCAACTTGATTATATCATTACTAAAACTCAGTTTAAGGCAGTATACACTGTTGTTTTAAAAAGTCTTTATAACATGAATTACTATGTTTTGTTGTAGAAGAAAAAGATTTTATTCTAGAGTACAAAGTAATGTATGTTTGAAAATATTCACTTTTAAATGTATTCACTCAGTGCTAATTCTTACAATATTTTAAGGAAAACCTGTTTTGTAAAAGAAGTTAAAACCTAAAATTCAAGCTATCAAACTTTTGAGGAGATTAAGAAATCCTTTGAAGAAAACTAAACAAAATTGGTTATTAAACATACACTATTATCACCAAAGATGGCAAAGAGATGGCAAGTAACATTTGAAAAGATGCTCAACATCATCCGTTATTAGGGAAATGCAAGTTTTTTTAAAAAGATAAGATACCATTGCACATCTTTAAAATGAATAAATTCCAACCACTGAAAACTCCGGATGCTAGTGAGATGTGGAGCAAAAGTAATGCTCACCTGTTGCTGTTAGGAATTCAGAATGGTACAGCCACTTTGAAAGACAGCCTGGAAGTTTCTCTTCCTTCTTCCTTCTTCCTTCTTCCTTCTTCTTCTTCTTCTTTAAATTCTAGGGTACATGTGCACAACGTGCAGGTTTGTTACATAGGTATACATGTGCCATGTTGGTTTGCTGCACCCATCAACTCGTCATTTACATTAGATATTTCTCCTAACACTGTCCCTCCCCCAGTCCTCCACTCTGCAACAGGCCCTGGTGTGTGACATTCCCCTCCCTATGTCCATGTGTTCTCATTATTCAACTCCCACTTATGAGTGAGAACATGTGATGTTTAGTTTTCTGTCCTTGTGGTATTTTGCTAAGAATGATGATTTCCAGCTTCATCCGTGTCCCTGCAAAGGACATGAACTCATCCTTTTTTATGGCTGCATAGTATTCCATGGCATATCTGTGCCACATTTTCTTTATTCAGTCTATTACTGATGGACATTTGGGTTGGTTCCAAGACTTTGCTATTGTGAATAGTGCTGGAATAAACATATGTGTGCATGTGTCTTGATAGCAGTGTGATTTATAATCCTTTAGGTATATACCCAGTAATGGGATTGCTGGGTCAAATGATATTTCTCGTTCTAGATCCATGAGGAATCACCACACTGTCTTCCACAGTGGTTGAACTAATTTACACTACCACCAACAGTGTAAAAGCACTTGTATTTCTCCCCATCCTCTCCAGCGTCTGTTGTTTCCTGACTTTTTAATGATTGTCATTCTAACTGGCATGAGATGTTATCTCATTGTGGCTTTGATTTGCATTTCTCTGATGACCAGTGATGATGAACATTTTTTCATATGTCTGTTGGCTGCACTTCTTCTTTTGAGAAGTGTCTGTTCATATACTTTGCCCAATTTTTGATGGGGTTGTTTGTTTTTTCTTGTAAATTTGTTTAAGTTCTTTTTAGATTCTGGATAGTAGCCCTTTATCAGATACATAAATTGCAAAAATTTTCTCCCATTCTAGAGGTTGCCTGTTCACTCTGATGATAGTTTCTTTTGCTGTGCAGAAGCTCTTTAGTTTAATTAGATCCCATTTGTCTATTTTGGCTTCTGTTTTTTGTGTTTTAGTCATAAAGTCTTTGCCCATGACTACATCCTCAATGGTATTTCCTAGGTTTTCTTCTACAGTTTTTATCATTTTAGGTTTTACATTTAAGTCTTTAATCCATCTTGAGCTAATTTTTGTGTAAGGTATAAGGAAGTGATCAGTTTCAGCTTTCTACATATGGCTAGCCAGTTTTCCCAGCACCATTTATGAAATAGGGAATCCTTTCCCCATTTCTTGCCTTTGTGAGGTTTATCAAAGATCAGATGGTTGTAGATGTGTGTTGTTGTTTCTGAGGCCTCTGTTTTGTTCCATTGTTCTATATCTCTGTTTTGGTGTCAGTACCATGCTGTTTTGGTTACTGTAGCCTTGTAATATAGTTTGAAGCCAGGTAGCATGATGCCTCCATCTTTGTTCTTACAAAGCAAACACAGTCTTACCATAAGATCCAGCGATCACACTCCTTGGTATTTATCTGAATGAACTGAGAATGTCTGCCACCATCCCCCAAATCTGCACACAACTGTTTATAGTCACTTTATTCATAATTGCCAACACTTGAAAACAATCAAGATGTTCTTCAATAGGTAGGCACATGGATAAACAAACTGTGGTACATCCAAACAATAAAATATTGTTACAAATAAAAGGATGAGAGGAAACTTAAATGCATATTGCAAAGTGAAAGAAGCCAGTCTGAAAGGGGTACATACTATATAATTCCAAGGACAGAACATTATGAAAAAAAATTATGAAGATAATGAATATATCACTGGTTGC
Source organism: Piliocolobus tephrosceles (assembly GCF_002776525.5). Classification (NCBI taxonomy): domain Eukaryota; kingdom Metazoa; phylum Chordata; class Mammalia; order Primates; family Cercopithecidae; genus Piliocolobus; species Piliocolobus tephrosceles. The sequence goes on along the minus strand of NC_045436.1, from coordinate 83,950,153 downwards.
CAGCAGTTCAGGGGGAAGGGGAAGGGGTGAATTTTGGGGACATATGAGATTTTTAGTTCAATTAAATTATTCTATATGATGCTGTAATGGTGGATACATGGCATTACGTACTGATCAAAACTCAAAAGAATTGGCCAGGCGTGGTGTGACTCATGCCTCTAATCCCAGCACTTTGGGAGGCTGAGGTGGGCTAATCACCTGAGGTCAGGAGTTCGAGGCAAGCCTGGCCAACTTGGAGCAACCCCATCTCTACTAAAAATACGAGAGAAATTAGCTAGGCATGGTGGTGGGCCCCTGTAATCCCAACTACTCAAGAGGGTGAGGCAGGAGAATCGCTTGAACTTGGGAGGGGGAGTTTGCAATGAGCTGAGATCTCGCCGTTGCACTCTAGCCTGGAAGACAAGAGCAAAACTCCATCTCAAGAAGAAAAAATAAAAATAAAATAAAATTTTTTAAAAAATTAAAAAATTAAAAACCTCACAGAATTATATGACACAGAGAGAACATTAAGGCAAACTAGGGGCATACGTTAATAACAGTGTATCAATATTGGCTGGTCACTCATAACGAATGTACCCCAATGATGCAAGATGTTAATATTAAAGGAAACTGTATAGAGTGAGCAGAGGGTCATATGTAAACTCTCTGTACTTTCTGCTCCATTTTCTTACAAACCTAAAAATGAAGTATTATTGAAAAGTTTAAAAACTTTTAAATACACATTATTAGTGCCAATTTTTTTTCAGTTTCTTGATGTTGATATCAATTATTTATTGTGGAAAACAAGATTTAAGAAGATTTGTATCAACTGCAAATCTCATAAATCATCTATAATCACAAATTAATTTTATATTACCAATTTAAAACAAAGGTTAAGAGTACAGAAAGAAAATAATAAATTTCTAGTGTTCTATTAACATAATTTGAAGAATTACTTTACATTATTATGATTACTTAAAAATTAACAAGCAAAATCGATCAACAAAAATGTTATTAATTGGAAAATCACAAATGAAAACCTAAAATTTTAAGTTGTTTATCAAAATTATGCAAGGTTTGCTGTATAGATTGCAATAAATGTGCAACAACAATTTTGCCAATATATTGCTATGTAGCTTTGTTACTCTCACTATTTCTCTAACTGAAAACTTAAAGAACTCATCAATGGAAAATATACCCTATCAAACTTAAACATTTTGTAAATCCTTTTAAATCTAGTCGCCCAACATATAGCAATAAGAGTATGTATACACCTAAGAACATAAATTAATTAATATATTCATCTATATCAAAACAATGTTTGTATTCAAAATAAGGAAGGCATCTACAAAATACTGACCCTCTCCTTAGATGTGTATTATCCAAACTGTACAGTCTTAACCAGCAACTGAATCCTGGAGACTTTAAGGTTTCAAATATTGTAATTAAACTATCAAATTATTTCACCTGTATATTTTATATAAAATAATTTTATATTTGTCATAGTTTTATTTTTAAAAGATAAAAGGTACCAGATAAATATCTTACATGAGAATTACATTTTTCCATTTCTAACAAAAATGTCACAGCCTTAAATTATAAATCACTATAATTATCAAGAAAGTAAATTGGAAAATCCTTATGTAAATATTGGAGATGAAGAAAATTATTTAAAAAAATAAGAGAAGCAAATATAAAGATAGGTGACTATTGCAGTACTAAACAGAGAAAATACATATTAAACTATGCATCATTTCATGTGACCATCGTGCATAGTTTTATTTAACTGACTTTTAGAAAACAGGTATGGAAGTAAAATTTACATTACATTAAATTCACACATTTTAAGTGTTCAATTATTTTAGTTAATATCAGCACAATCTAAACTTAGAATATTTGTTACACGTCCAAAATTTTCTCTTGTGTCCATTCCCGATTAAACTAACTCTTATTTTTTTATCGATACATAATAGTTATACATATTTGGGAGGCACATGTCTTATTTTGACACATGCATACAAGGTGTAATGATCCAGGACAATTGAGACATACATCAAGCCAAATATTTACCCCTTCTTTAGGTTGGGAACATTTCAATTCATTTTCTTCAGCTATTTTGAACTATACATAAATTATTGCAAACTATAGTTACCCTACTATACTGTTGAACACTCAATCTTATTTCTTCTAATTATATTTTGTAACTACTAACCAACCTTTCTTTTTTTTGAGACGGAGTCTCGCTTTGTCGGCCAGGCTGGAATGCAGTGGCGCCATCTCGGTTCACTGCAAGCTTCGCCTCCCGGGTTCACGCCATTCTCTTGCCTCAGCCTCCAAGTAGCTGGGTCTACAGGCGCGCACAACCACTCCCGGCTAATTTTTTGTATTTTTAGTAGAGACGGGGTTTCACCATGTTAGCCAAGATGGTCTCGATCTCCTGACCTCGTGATCCGCCCGCCTTGGCCCCAACCTTTATGTCCTTCACTCTCCCTGCTTTTCCAAGCCTTTGATAACTATCAGGCAACTCTGTCTCTGTAAGATCAACTTTCTTAGCATCCACATATGAATGAGAATATGTGATATTTGTCTTTCTGTGCCTGGTTTATTTCACTTAATGACCTCCAGTTCCATCTATCTTGCCACAAATGACAGCACTTTATTCTTTTTTATGTCTGAATAATATTCCATTTTATAAATATGCCACATTTTCTTTATCCATTCATCTGTTGATGGACATAGGTTTATTCTATATCCTGGCTACTGTTAATAGTGCTGCAATAAATACAGGAGGACAGATATATTTTTGTTATACTGATTTTCTTTCTTTTGGATATATACCCAGCAGTAGGATTGCTGAATTATGTGGTGGATCTATCCTCTCAACCAAACAGCCATGATTTGCTTTCTGCTTCTGTGAATTTGCCTTTTCTGGACTTTTCATATGTGTAAATCATATCCTGTGTGGTTTTTTTGTTTTTGGTTCCTCCCTTTTTTATTGATACATAATAGTTGTACATATTTATGGCATACATGTAATATTTTGATACACGCATACATGGGTAATGACCTAACCAGGACAATAGGGATTCCCATCACCTCAAACGTGTATCATTTCTTTGTCTTGGGAACATTTCAAAATTTTCTCTTTATGAAATATCACCCTACTGTGCTATCAAACATTAGAACTTATTCTTTCCATCTAATCATATTTTTGTATACATTAACCAACCTCTCTTCAGCCCTTATTTTTTCCTATTAGTCCCAAGGTTTAGTAGCCACCATTCTATTCTCTACCTCAATGAGATCAACTTTTTTAGCTCCCACATATAAGTTAGAACATGTGATATTTGTCTTTTCATGTCTAACTTATTTCACTTAATATGATGTCTTCCAAGCTCATCCATCTCTTTCACTTACAATGCTTTTTAGGTTTCATATTTGTAGTAACGTGTTAGTATTTTGTGCCTTTTCATGGCTGAATAATATTTAATTGTAAGGATATTTCATATTTTGTCTATCCATTTGCCAGGTGATGGACATCAAGATTATTTGAAATTTTGTGTTATTTGAATAATGTTGCTGTGAACATTTGTGTGCATGTATTTGCAAGCACACATACTCTTATTCCTAAAATAATCATCATTTCAAGGGTTCCTAGAATTGTTGCAACAAATGATAAGTAGATGTGTAACTTTTTAAGAAACGGGCAAAAATTTTCCAGAGAAAGTGTATCATTTTAGAATCTCAAAAGCAGTGCAGGAGGGTTCCAGTTTCTCTACATTCTCACAAACACTAGGCATTGTCTTTTTTTTTTTTTTTAGTAACAGCTATTCTTGTGAGTGGAAAGTAACATCCTATTGTGATTAGAATTTCAATTTCCCTAATAACTAATAGGTTGAATATCTTTTCCCATGCTTATTAGTCATTTGTATATATTTGGGGAAGTACCATTTAATTGGTCATTTTATTCTGTTTATTGTTGAGTTGTAAGTTATTAATATATTCTGGATATAAGCCCTTTACTAGATATATAGTCTGAAAAATTTCCTTCCAGTCTATGGCTTATCTTTTAATTTCCTTAATAATATTTTTCTAAGTTCAAAAATATTAAATTTTAATCAAATCCAATATATCAGGTTTCCTCTTAATTTATTTTTATGAACCATGCTTTTGGTCTTGTATCTTAAAACACTTTGCTCAATTCAAGGTCAGTAAAGGTTTTCCTGTATGTTTTCTGCTAGAAGTTATATATTTGTAGGCCTTACATTTAGTTCTTTGACTCATTTTGAGTTAATTTTGCTGTATGATGTGTTATAATAAATGAACTAAGTTCATTTGTTTTCTTTGCATTTAATAACCAGTAGGGAGTACCGCTTTCTCAAGGATGTCTTCCCTCAACTTCCCACCAGGAAGATAGTCCTTTTGAGCTCCAGCACAATGGTCTGAACCTTTCCTTGTCACTGAACTGCTCACATGTTGTATTTCACTCTATCTAAATGAATGAAATCAGGGGGAGATGAGACATGTTTGCAAATAATATTATTCTTAATAGAAGTATTTGGTCTAGTTCATTCTATAGCCCTTCAGCACTCAGCCAGGTCCTGGTACAGAGAGAGGGCAGAATATGTGTTTAATAAATGAAATAATCAACTTATGCAAAATTAGCATTAAAAGAGATCTTTGAGAGGAGGTAGAAACGTAGAGTGGTTCACTGCAGTGGGACAGACTGGGTTCAAATCCTCCTGGTTTCTTCACATTGTAGCTGTATAAACTTAAGCATGTAACTTACTTGTCAAAGCCTCAGTTTGTTCCAATGTAAAGTGAGGCTGAGCTTTCCTCTCCAGATTATTTTTGTTGTGATGAGAAAATATGTGAAAGTGCTCAGCACATATTAAACACTCAAAGTGTAGATATTTAAAATCTTGAAGTTCTCTCTGTTCTTATGCAGATGAGGGAACAGAAGCCAAGAGAGGGAACTGATTCACCCAGTGAATTATTGTACAGAGGCTAAGGGTCAAGAGAACAGTGTTCAAGCCCTAGGTCTGCCACTTAGCCGTGTGGCTTTGGACAAGTTACTTAGCTTGATTGTGCCTCAGTTTCCTCATTTGTAAAGGAGAATAATAATAGCATGGAATTCGTGGGATTACTGGTTAAGAAAAAATGCATTAATATTTTTGAAACATTTAGAATGGTAAACACTAAATAAGGGTTTGTTCAATAATTTGATAAAATTATACATAGTGACAAAAATTAGCCAATTGTTTCAGCACCATTTTTTGCCTACACTGTTCTTTTCAATAAGTTGTCTTAGCACCTTTGTCAAAAATTAATTGACAATCAATAGGGTTCACTTCTGGAATCTCAATTCTATTCTATTGACTCATGTACTTATCTTTACACTAATACCACAATGATTATTGTGGCCATATAGTACATTTTGAAATTGAATAGTGGTAAGTCCTCCAAATGTACCTTTCTTTTTCAAAATTGTTTTGACTATATTAGGTTTTTTATATTTTCATGTGTACATTTAAGGATCAGCTACCAATTTTACAAAGTGCCTGTAGAGCTTTTGATAGAAATTACAATGAATCTATAGATTAATTTTGTGGGAATTGACCTCTTGGCAATATTGACTATTTTAATACATGAACACATGCTCTCTCTCCATTTAATTAAAATTTCTTTGATTTCCCAAGCAATATTTGTAGTTGTCAGTGCACAAGTGTTTAACTACTTTGTTAAATTTATTTCTGTGTTATTTTTATATTTATTTTTAAATATAATTGTTTAAATTCTTTTTTTTTAAATTTTTTTATTTCAATAGGTGTTTGGGGAACAGGTAGTGTGTGGTTACATAAATAAGCTCTTTAGTGGTGATTTTGGTCTACCCATCACCCAAGCAGTGTACATGGTACTCAATGTGTAGTCTTTCATCCCTTGCCACCTGCCCCCACCCTTTCTCCCAAGTCCCCAATGTCTAATGTATCATTCTTACACCTTTGTGTCCTCAAACCTTAGCTCCCACATGTAAGTGAGCACATACGATGTTTGGTTTTTAATCCCTGAGTTACTTTACTTAGAATAATAGTCTCTAATTCAATCAAGGTTGGTGTGAATGCTATTATTTTGTTCCTTTTAATGGCTGAGTAATATTTAATGGTGTGTATATGTGTGTATATCTATATACTTATATATCTAATGGCTGAGTAGTATTCAATGATGTGTATATGTATGTGTATATATATCTACTTATATATCTAAATGCGATTTATGTATATATATTTGCATATCTAAATATATGTATTATGTATATATTTATGTGTCTACATGTGATTATGTGATTATGTATATTTATACATAAATTCCATTTATGTATATATGTGATTTGTGTGTGTGTGTGTATATATATATATTACATTTCCTTATCCACTCGTTGATTGATTGGCATTTGGACTGGTTCCATATTTTTCCTTTGCAAATTGTGCTGCTAGACATATGTGTGTGCAAGTATCTTTTTCAAATAATGACTTCTTTTCCTCTGGATAGATACCTAGTAGTGGGATTGCAGATCAAGTGGTAGATCTACTTTTAGTTCTTTAAGGAATTTCCTCCCTGTTTTCCATAGTGATTGTACTTGTTTACATTCCTACCAGCAGTGTAAAAGTGTTCCTTTTTCACCACATCCACACAAACCATCTATTCCTTTTTGATTTTTTGGTTATGGTCATTCTTGCAGGAACAAGGCAATATTGCATTGTGGTTTTGATTTGCATTTCTCTGATCATTGGTGATGTTGAGCATTTTTTCATATGTTTGTTGGTCATTTGTATATTCTCTTTTAAGATGTGTCTATTCATGCCTTTTGCCCACTTTTTGATGGGATTTATTTGTCTTGCTGATTTATTTATTTGTAGATTCTATATATTAATCCTTTGTTGGATGTATAGATTGTGAAGATTTTCTCCCACTATGTGGGTTGTCTGTTAACTCTGATGATTATTTCTAGAAAAAAACAATTCTAAAATTAATATGGAACCAAAAAAAGAGCCCACATAGCCAAGGCAAGACTAAGCAAAAAGAACACATCTGGAGGCATCACATTACCTGACTTCAAACTGTACTATAAGACCATGGTCACCAAAACAACCTGGTACTGGCATAAAAATAGGCACATAGACCAATGAAACAGAATAAAGAACCCAGAAACAAAACCAAATACTTACAGCCATCTGATCTTTGACAAAGCAAACAAAAACATAAAGTGGGGAAAGGATACCCTATTCAACAAATGGTACTGGGATAATTGGCTAGCCACGTGTCAGAGAATGAAACTGGATCCTCATCTCTCACCTTATACAAAAAATCAACTCAAGATGAATCAAAGACTTAAATCTAAGACCTGAAACCATGAAGGCTCTAGAAGATAACATTGGAAAAACCCTTTTAGACATTGGCTTAGGCAAAGACTTCATGACCAAGAACCCAAAAGCAAATGCAACAAAAACAAACATGAATAGATGGGACTGAATTAAACTAAAAAGCTTCTGCACAGCAAAAGAAATCATCATTTTCAGGTTGTTCATTGCTAGTTTTCTTGTTTTCTCATGTTCTTTCTAAAGGTATCTTGTGCTGTAATTTTTTCTATTATTTTTTTTTTGTTACTCTAAACTTTATTACTTTTTATTCAATTATTCAGCTTTAGTTTTTTTTTCTAATTTTTAAAGGTACAGGATTAGGTATAGTTTTGGTGTTTTGTGGTATAGGCATTTAAATGCATGCATTTTCTTCTAAAACTACTTAAGTTGCATCTCATAATTTGCATAGGTTTTACTTCTGTTTTTATTTCTTTCATATGCGTTCTATTTTCCCTTGAGGTTTCTTCTGTTACTTAAGGGTTATTTAGACATGCATTGTTTAAGTTCCAGGTATTTGAGGATGGGAATTTTCCAGATTTATTTCTGTTTTTGATTTCTAATTTAATTCTGCTGTAGTCAGAGAACAAAGTTTATATGATTTCAGTATTTTTTACTCTGATAAACAATGTTTCATGGCCTTTTGTAAGCTGCCATGTAGTCTTTCCTTGAGAATGCTTACGTGTATTTGAAAAAATGTGTTTTCTGCAGTCTTAGATTGGGAATGTTCTGTATATGTCAAGTCTGATATACCCTGCTACTTTTCTGTCTATTGATCTATCAGTTATTGAGAATGAAGTACTACATTACCAAATTATTATTGTTTTCTTGTTTATTTCTTTCGTCAATTCTGTAAGGTTTTGTGTCATGCATTTTTGGACTCTGTTGTTAGGTATATACACATTTACAATTGTTATACCATTCTGGTTTCCTGACCCTTTTATTATTATGAAGTATACCTGTTTATCTTAGAAAAATGTATTGTTCTAATATATATTTTGCCAGATATTAATATAAGCACCCCAGTTTCATTATGGTTTTTGTTTGTATGATATATATACATATCTAATATATATTTTGCCTGATATTAATATAAGCACTCCAGTTTCATTATTATAATAATACACACACACATATAGACCATACAAACATTTTGTTTATATGGTGTATATATATGTGGTATACATATTATTATACAATAATATATATGCTATATATAGTGGGTTTTATGCTTACTATTCGAAATGTTATTCATATGTATAGAGTAATTATAAAACATGTATTTGTTCAATAATTCAATAAAATTATATACATATTTAGAAAACATATAGTTGAAATTTTGCTTTTATATACAGTCTATAATCTCTGGTTTTAGGCTATTTATATTTAATTTAATGCTTATGTAATTATATTTTTATTTACCATTTTATTATTTATTTTCTGTATATATCCTGTCTTTTGTTCCTCTGTTTCTCTCTCACTAGTTTCTTTAGTGCTAAATAAATATCTTTGTGTATCATTTTAATTCTTCCTTTGATTTTTTTCATATATATGTATTTTTTCTTAGTAGTTGCTCTGGGGATTACAATGTACATTCTAATTTACATATTCTACTTCAGATTAATACTAGCATAATTCTAGTAAATTATACACAGTTTGCCACAGTGTTGATCCATCCCCTTATTTGCATCATTATTGTCAAGTATTAGATCTATACATGTTGTAAACAAAATACAGAGCTGTTAGTATTGCTTTACATAATATGATGTCCTTTTAAAAGTTAAGAAAACACTGATAAACATGTATTTATAAGATATTTTATATTAGTTAACTGTTACCATTAACAGTCTCTATTTCGTCCTGTGGATTCTACTTACCCTTAGGTGTCACTTCTTTTCAGCCTGAAGAACTTCCTTCAGAATTTACTGTAAAGTGGCATGTTAGTAACAAATTCCCTGTTTTTACTTTACTGGAATGTCTTTATGCTGCCACATCTGAAAGAATAATGCTTCTAGATATAGAATTCTTAATTAACAGTTTGTATTTGGTTTATATTTTGTTTTCTGTTTTAGCACTTTTAATATTCCATTCCACTGCCTTCTAAACTCTATTGGATAAGTCATTTTTGTCTTGTTGCTTTCAATACTTCCTCTTTGTATTTGGCCTTTAACAGATAGATCATAATGTGCCTAAGTATGCCTATTTTAATATTTGTCCTATGTATATTTGTTTATTAATATTTTCCATCATGTTTGAGAAGTCTTTGGCTGTACTTTTTTCACTGATTCTTTTTTCTGTCATCTGGAATACACTGTTGAGCAGCTACACTGCCGTTTTAACTTCAGTGATTATACTCTTCAATTCCAGAGTTGTTATTTGATCATTTTTCGTAACTCCTATATTACATTGATAATTTTATTTGTTGATTCTTTGTCATCATACTTTCCTTTCATTTTTAACCTGATTCCCATACTTCTTTTAACATATTTTTAAAAGCACACTTGAGTCTTTTTTTCTGCTAAATCCAAAGTTGGTGGATACCTAAGGACAGTTTCTATCTATTGACTGTGTTTTTTTCTGACAATGTATTAAAACTTCCAGTCTCTTTACATCTTTCAGACATTTTATTGAAAAACTGGACATTTTTGATAATATTTGGTATCCACGCTTTATCTTGATATTTTCATCCTGATGATGCTTGTGAGGTGTTTGTTTCTTTCTTTATTCTTGGTTTTGTAAGTTGCCTGGAAATAACCTGTGACATCAGTGTCCACTGTGGCTCATGACCAGTCATGTCTGTGCTCAGATTGTTAAAATTCTTTATTTTTTATTTATTTAATTTAGCTTGGTTTCCTAGGAAATACTCCTGCATCTATATAACTTAGTGTCCATCCAATGATTATACATGGGTTGTGCTCAAAACTTTAAGCCAGTCAGATTTCTGTCTTCTGCAGAAAAGTGTGTGCGTGTGTGTGTGTGTGCCCACATGTACCGGGGGAGAAGGAAAACACATTCGATGCTTTCAATGTTCAGGTCCTTTCCAAGATGCACCAAATTAACTTTTCTATGCTCTCTTTTAAGTTTCCTATGAATATACATGTAGTCAGGGTCAACCAGGAATGTCTGAATATCTTTGGCCTTCGTTAGTGTCTTTTGGATGCAAGCACAACCTCAGCCAGAAATGTTTGTCCTAATCACATCCACTACCTAAGGCTCATAGAGCCAAACAGCAAGTTCTAACCTGTTTGCCTGCCTTCAGGAAGTCATTTCCACCAGTAATACTGATGGGTGTGGATATTACCCAACAGTCCACATACAAAGGTTACTGATTCTCCATCTTTTGAGTTCTGACATTAGTATCACACTGACTTGGCGAAGAATAGGAGCAGCCCCAGTCAGAATGATGCAGACTCATGCTGCTTTTTTCTGAAGTTCAGGATTTTTTCAGGTACAAAGGCTTTTCCAGTTTTTCTATGCCTTGCTTAAATTGCAGAGCAATGGAGTGGTATTTTCGGTCAGTTTTTCTTCAGTGTATAATTGCTTTTTAGGGAGAGTATTTGTCAGTCTCCCCAGTCATAGCAAGAGGTCTCATGTGACTTTAAATATGTATGTATGTTCCAACAAAATGGACAAAAGCAACAAACAATCTAAATATCTCTTCATGGAGGAAATTTGTAGCTGTGAAGAAATGTGGAATTATTTTTATAGAGTAATACATATTTTTTTGTTCCAACATGTCCAATGCAAAGATGTACTTTAAATTTTAGATGTCCACCTCATAAAAATAATGTGCATGTAAACTTTGCTGAAAATGTATGACATAATGGAAAGCAACATCTTGTTGTATAAAAGAAATATCATGGAAGAGATAGAAAACTTGAGAGTAAAACCTGAAGGTTAAAGGATTGAATCCAGATAACTTACGTGCAAGAAAATATTGAAGATTGCAAGTACTCATAAAAATCAAAATTTATTCGTTAGAACACAAGGGTATTATAAAGATCAGTAAGAGATTATAGGAAATGGGAACTAAAGGGCAAAGAAAGATGAAATTTGGAAATTATACTCAATATGCCACTACTAATGATGTGTATACATGTTTTGAAAAGCAATGACAGAATCTTTCCAAGAAAAAAAATATTGTTTATTGTATTTCTCGGAAGTTACCTGAGATAAATTTACTATTTGACTTTTTTAGTTTCTCAAGGGAAATACATGTAAATATACATAAAATTTTAGAATTGTTTAATAAAATATTTGGGATCTTATGTAGAGGTTTTGGAAATGATACATTCCGAAGTGAAGAGAAAGTTCTTATTTAGTTATACTTGAATTTGCATGTAGAAAATTCTAAAAATACAGCTTTGGAGGATTCCCTTAACCATTATGATTCTGTAATATATAACACATAGAAGTAATTAGAAAACTTAAGTGTTATATTACCTTTCACACCAAATATGACAGACATTTGTATAGTATATTTAATATTATTTGAATCATGCTAACTGTCCACTGAAGAGTGTGAGGGTGATAGAGTTTGACAGGCTTACAAAAGATTATTGAGAGATCTAAGAAAAAAAAAACATACACAATTGCTTAGGGCTATAATTACATCAGGACTGATTTCTACATAATATCAACTAAATAATACTTTTCTACTATAGCATAGATATTATATAAATATATTTAAAACTCTAAATTAACTAAACAAATATCAGCAGGGATGAAAAGTGGGTTTTCCTAAACTATATATGTAGTCATTAGTACTCTTATTATCGCCTGTAAATGGCCGCAGGCGATTATAAAATTCTCTCTATCCAGTCCGAACTAAAAGACTATTCACTGGATATGGAATTCCCAAAGAACTGCTAAGTGATAATGGAGCCCAATTTACATCACGGAAGCTCCAAACCTTTCTTGGCTTAAATGCAGTGAAATACATTCATTTCATACTACACAAGCTAGCCGCTAATGGCCTCATCCAGCACTTTGGACAGTTGTTCATGTAAGCACTTTTGCTTGAAAGTGAGGAGGCTGCACAGTGCAATAGCAGCTGCCTAATGCTCAGTTGTCCTTCTGCTGTGCTGAGATGTTCACTTATCATTAGATGAACTCCCCGCTCCGCGACCTCTGGGCAAAGAAAAGCACTCCCTTTTTTGATCTCAGAGAATCAGAAATATCAACAAGATATTTCAGAGCAAGGTGAGTTGGAGGAAAAGGCATTAGGAAATAGGCCATGAGAACACATTTTCCAGCTGTTTCTTAGGTATTGTTATTCTCAATGTCTATGGGAATATATGATTATATCCTATTATAATGAAAATGAAGAAATAAATGAAGAGGTGCCAAAGAGATGCAAACAAAGGAAAAACATATTTTCATAATAATGGATATTCACTTTCTTATCTGCTATTTCAGATATCAGTAAACTGTATGAGTAGTTTATACTTGAAATGTCTTATATCAACATGAGAGAGAGGACAAGACTGCAAATGACATTGAAGGAGATTACCTAGAAGGAAGAGTTTATGACCCACTGGTATATATTTTAAAAATTTTGAAAGTTTTTTTTTTTTTTTTTACTTTTATCTTATTCTTCGCATTTATTTTATATTTAAACAAAATGCATATGCTGACTTAATGTAAGTAATTGTGCCTGCATATAAGTTTTAAATAAGTAAATACGCATATGTTAAAGATAAAGACCGAATTAGATTTTTAGTTCTTACGGCATGAATACCTATGTTCTAATAGCAGTACTTTCTTTAATTATTCAGTAATCTTGACCCTGTTATTAAATTTGTTGTGCCTCAAATACTTTATTTCCAAAGGAAGAGCAATACATATTTTCTTTGCCTGCTTTCTTATGTTGTTATTGTTGTTATAACAGAATAATAATATAGATCATTGAAAGGGTTTTACCTGAGAAAGAAATAAAGGGTATTCAAATAGGAAGAATAGGAAGAGAGGAAGTCAAATTGTCTCTGTTTGCAGATGACATGATTGTATATTTAGAAAATCCCATCGTCCCAGCCCAAAAACTCCTTAAGCTGATAAAAAACTTCAGCAAAATCTCAGGATACACGCATTCCTATACACCAATAATAGACAGAGAGCCAAATCATGAGTGGATCCCTGTTCACAATTGCTATAAAGAGAATAAAATACCTAGGAATCGAACTTACAAGGGATGTGAAGGATCTCTTCAAGGAGAACTACAAACCACTGCTCAAGGAAATAAGAGAGGACACAAACAAATGGTAAAACATTCCATGCTCATGAATAGGAAGAATCAATATCGTGAAAATGCCCGTACTGCCCAAAGATAGATTCACTGCTATTCCCATCAAGCTATGATTGACTTTTCCACAGAATTAGAAAAAAACTACTTTAAATTTCATATGGAACCAAAAAAGAGCCTGTATAGCAAAGACAATCCTAAGCAAAAAGGACAAAGCTGGAGGCATCACACTACCTGACTTCAAACTATGCTACAAGGCTATAGTAACCAAAACAGCATGGTACTGGGCACAAAACAGAGGCCTCAGAAATAGCACCACACATCTACAACCATCTGATCTTTGATAAACCCGACAAAAACAAGAAATGGGGAAAGGATTCCCTACTTAATAAATGCTTTTGGGAAAACTTGCTAGCCATATGCAGAAAACGGAAACTGGGCCCCTTCCTGACACCTTATACAAAAATCTCAGGATAGATTAAAGACTTAAATGTAAGACCTGAAACCATAAAAATCCTAGAAGAAACCCTAGACAATACCATTCAGGACATAGGCATGGGCAAATACTTCATGACTAAAACACCAAAAGTGATGGCAACAAAAGCCAAAATAGACAAATGGGATCTAATTAAACTAAAGAGCTTCTGCACAGCAAAAGAAACTAGCACCAGAGTGAACAGGCAACCTACAGAATGGGAGAAAAATTTTGCTATCTGTATTTGACAAAGGGCTAATATGCAGAATCTACAAGGAACTTAAACAAATTTACAAGAAAAAAACAAAGAACCCCATCAAAAAGTGGGCAAAGAATATGAACTGACACTTCTCAAAAGAAGATATGTATGTGGCCGACAGACATATTAAAAAAAACTCATCACAGTGGTCATTAGCAAAATGCAAATCAAAACCACAATGAGATACCATCTCATGCCAGTTAGAATGGTGATCATTAAAAAGTTAGGAAACAAAAGATGCTGGAGAGGATGTGGAGAAACAGGAATGCTTTTACACTGTTGGTAGGAGTGTAAATTAGTTCAACCATTGTGGAAGACAGTGTGGTGATTCCTCAAGGATCTAGAACTAGAAATATTATTTGACTGAGCAATCCCATTACTTTGTATGCCCAAAGGATTATAAATCATTCTACTATAAAGACATATGCATGCATATGTTTATTGTGACACTATTCACAATAGCAAAGACTTGGAACGAACCCAATGCCCATCAGTGATAGACTGGATAAAGAATATGTGGCACATATACACCATGGAATACTACGCTGCCATAAAAAAGGATGAGTTCATGTGCTTTACAGGGACATAGATTACGCTGGAAACCATCATTCTCAGCAAACTAACATAGGAACAGAAAACCAGACACTGCATGTTCTCACTTATAAGTGGGAGTTGAACAAAGAGAAACTATGGGCACAGAAAGGGGAATATCACACATTGGGGCCTGTCAGCAGGTGGGGCACAAGGGAAGGTATAGCATTAGGAGAAATACCTAACGTAGATGATGGGTTGATGGGTGCAGCAAACCACCATGGCACATGTATACTTGTGTAACAAACCTGCACATTCTGTACATGTATCCCAGAAATTATAATAAAAAAAGAAGTTATAAGAAATATAAAATGAATATACATTAATTTAAAATGGATTTTCTACTCATAAAATGTTTTATTAAGCTTGTGTGAGTTAATAATTAATTCATTTTATTTCTTTAAAAAGAAATTATAAGTCCTCCAATAAACTATAGAAGAAGTAATATTAGCTGAGGAATACTAACATGATTTCAGATAGAAGAACACCCTGAGTCAAAGTAAGACAAATGGGAGATTTACTCTAACTTATAAGAGAATATTAATTCTCATGATTACCAGACAGAAGACTCTAATCCCCAAATTAAGCTCAAAGAAGGTAGACTGAAAAATATCTAATAACTAAAAGAAGTATTTGTTTCAGAGACATGGCCTACTCAGTTGGTTTTTGATAAAGTGGACAGAATGTTCTGCTAATCAAGATAAGGTAGATTAGGGTTAGATTAGAACATTGTGGCTCTTAGCAGAGTAGTGAGTAGAAGCCAGGTTTAAGCATAGATGTTTCAGTGGGACATTGACTGTATAAGAATATAAACTTGTTAGAAATCTTATAAGTAGGAACAATCTACTTCTTCTATAGATTTTCTCTTGTGTTTTGTTTTAATATTAGTTAATTATAAGTTTGTCATTGATAAAATGATAAACATCTTTATCTCCTTGGACATTAATTTTGACTGTATAAAAACTAAACGGTAATTTTTGGACTGTAAATAGTTGTTTGATTCTGAATCACTAGGTTGAGGTTGTTTCTCAGTAAATAAGAGGGTATAGTTACATAGAAGAAATATGTCCTAGCATTTGATAGCACTGTAGAGCAACTACTGTTAATTATTATGCATTGTATATTTCAAAATAATTATCAGATAGACTTTGGAATGTTCCTAGCACAAATAAATGATAAATGTTTCAGGTGATAAATATCTGAATTTCCCTGATTTAATCATTACACATTGTATGAGTATATCAAAATATCACATATGCTCTATAAGTATAACTATTATTTATCAATAAAATAAACACTTGGATAGAAAAAAATGTAACAGCCCTCTCCTTTTTGATTTTGAAAATAATTTTTAAAGTATGAACAAAACAGTTATTAACATGATCAATGGCATTCAGATCATTGAAGTTTTTCTATCAACTATATTTAAGACAAGAAGGATAGGAGTATACAAAAGGAACAAGACATGTGTGAGGAACCTGTTTTGTGAAACAAATCTGGCATCTATTTGAGACTTACTTCTTTTTCTATACTTTGCAATAGTTTATATAGCATTGGTATTGTTTAGTGTTTGAGCATTTTTTATTATAAACTGACAAATTATAGTTGTATATATATTGGGGTATGTGGTGATGTTATGACATATGTATACAGTGTGGAAGGAATAAATCAAGCAAATTAACATATTCATCACTTCAAATACTTGTCATTTTTGTGGTGAGAAAATTTTAAACTTATCTTTTAGCCATTTGAAGTATACTATACATTATTATTAACTGTGATCACCAAGCTGTGGAATAGATGTCAAAAAACTTATCCCTCCTAACTGAAACTTTATATCAACATCTTGCCATTTTCTCACCTCCTAGCCTCTGGTAACCATCAGTCTACTCTCTGCTTCTGACTTCGATAGTTTTAGATTCCACTTAATCATATGGGATTTGTCCTTCTGTTCCTGGATTATTTCACTATTTCACTTCATGAAATTTTCAAAGAACTAGTACTCAAAAACCTGTCTGGTTTTATGAGTACATTTGATGAGATGTAATTCTTTTCTCTATTATTATTATTGAACATATAGTTGGTTATAATAAATTCCCCAACATTTGTTCCTTAAATTGGTTTCAAATTCTTAGTATTATAAAAAGAATGAAGTTAATATAATTGATTAAAAACAAATTATAAATTGAAAACCCATAAATTTATAAAATAAATTAGAATAATGCAGTTATTAAAAGAAAACCTTAGAGATGCTGTGCTCTGCTTAATATTTGTGTACTTTTAATCTGTGTACACTTTTGTGGCAGAGATTGCTAATTACCTTACCAATATTCATTATCCGTTTCTTCTATAAAAAATAGACATTATGATTGAATGTATGGCAACAAATCATGAAGTTTCCAGTCACTATTCTTGCCAGGTAGGGTCACATGACCAATTCTGGCCAATGGTATATGAGAAAAGTTGAAGTGTGCAACTTCTGAATCTTGCCCTCAAAAGAAAAGGAGCGCATAAAGTATTTTCTTCTTGTTTTACCCTTCCCACAGGCTGTAAGGTAGATACTAACTAATTTCAAGCAAGCTGATGAGGTAAGAGCCTAGAGATGGCAGAACAAAAGAAATGAAAGCGTTTTGTGTCCCTGACCCTTCTAGGGCAACTTACCAAGCCTAGACCACCTGCCAGAAGAGTTTCATCATAAAGAAATTAATGTTAATCTTGTTTCAGTCAATACACTTTAGGATACCTTGTTACTGTGGCTTACACTACATCCTAATGTAACTTTTGATGAAGATACTCTGGAAAAGATAAGAACTCCTTAATTTTAATATTGTGAAGAATGTGATTTCTAATAAAGTTTTTAGGATGTTTGAGTATGGTCATTCTTTTGTTTTTTCCTCAGTAGCCTAGTAAGTGTCAGTAGCATTTTAGAACCAGATTTGTCAACAGTTTGTTTCAGGCTAAAACTCTGGTAACTGAGATATATGCTAAATGTAATTATTACTTTGTAAAATAGAAGTGATATGACAAAAATAATTTTTATGCTTGTCCAAAAATGTTTGCCACCCATTAATGATATCAGACAGTACTGACTAAAATTTTGTTAATTTGAAGAAACTTTCAGGCATTTCTTCACCCCATCCTCTCTTACATCCCTCTCAACAGCTTGCTGAGAATTTGTACCATGTATTTGTACATTTACAAAGTAAGAACTTTTGACAGCACAGGAGTTGCAGACAATGAAGAGTGTATTCTAAAGGCCTTTTCAGGATGCATAAGTTTCTTAATGGAAGAGCAAGTTTTATTCACTGTCATTTTACATCAGATGTAGAAACATAGTTGGAATGAAATAGTGTAATGTGATTAATTACTATAAAATATAGAATAAATATAAGGGGTATTGTTAAAGTATTTAGATATAAAACTAGTTATTTTGCTTCTGTTTTGACTTTCTGATTTCTTATAATGGTTCAGTCTACAGTTCCTTTCACTACTCTCTTTCCCTTTTAGTGCATTATTCCAGCAAACTTTTAAGTTATCTATTGCTAAATGAGAAATATTTAGTAGCATGCGAGACAGTCACTGTTCTTTTTGTGATAACTAACATTCAGGAAAAGTCTCCTTTTCCAGGTTTTTGTTTATTTCCATTGTAACTTGCCTTTGAAGCTCTTCATTTGCTTAATAATGTTAGTTCTTTTTGAGAAATAAAACAAACAAAAAATATCTAGCAAAAGAGCCTACTTCTTTTGTTTGTGTTTTAAATAACTAAGCATTTGGTTGGCCTTTTAAAAACACTATGTTTCTTAATAATAAAATTCTTCTAAGATTCTCATTTACTTTCCTTTTAGATTTTCCACTGGTACATGTGATGCTGCACAATACAAGAATTGGAGGCAGGATTTCTAATGGGTTAGATTGGATTGAAGCATGACAGGGACAGGGGTTGTCTCTCAGAACACTTCTGACAGGCTGCAGGCTCTGAGGCCAATACTGGGAGCGTATCAGGAGGGGTCTGCCCCCTGGTGGATTCCAGCAGAGAATTTCTGATTATGTCTATTATTTCAAAAATAGATCTTCTCTTCCACTCCCTGATGTTTGTCAAATTTGAATTCTTGTGTATTTCTGAGGCTGATAACATTAATTTTAATCTATAATACTGGTTCTGGTCCAGATAACTAAGAATTAATTTGGAAGTCCCCACCCAAAGAGAACACAGGATTTGGCTGGAAAAAAAATTTTCCTTCCCTCAGGCAGAAGAAAACACAGGAAAACAAATATAATCTAGCCAAAGCGATCCCTGCCTAGACATAGGTGTGTCTGAGCCAAGCAAGCATGTGGTCTCATAAAAGGTTTCCGAATGGAAGTGCTGTGAATTGCATCATACATAAGCGAGTCGGCTAATTCCCCACGGCTCAAGACATCCTCTCATTGATTTATGATGATTCTGCAGCATAGCCCACTAAATTGCTGAGGATGTGCAGTGAGCTTGGAGAGCTTAAAGAAATCTGCCTCATGGACAAACCTTATTTTTTTATATAAAAATGTTTTCTATGCTCACGATTCTACCTTTTTTCCTGCCTGATTTTAAAATATGTACCTGAGTTCCAAGTACAGTTTGAATCATTCATTACGCACTTTTCTTTTTATAAACATCAATATTTAAAGAAACTACTGATCTTCAGGATGATTTCTTTGGAAAGAGTTATTTTTCCATTCCATCCCCTTCCCCTTCTTCTTTGACATTTTCTTTTCCATACTTCCCCCCAACGTTTCTCCTTTCTAACTTCAGTTTCTTTTTCTCTTTAGAGATCTCGCCTAATTGCCCTCTGGTTTTGTAATAAAACAACTTCTTCTTGCCTGGAATGGTTTTCCCAATGCCTATAAATGTAAATAGCTTTTAGTGCCAGTATACTAAGACTGTGACTGAATGTTATATAGCATATAATTCTCATACCTCATACCTGCTTCCCAAATCTGTAGGAAATATGCTATTTCGCTATTTGAAACAGTTCTACTAAATCAGTTTTTCAATTATGATATGTTTGTATACATTCAAGGCCTAGGAAACCTTACATTTAACTTAAAGAAATAGAATGAACCATTAAAACCGTAGCAAAATTTACTAGTTTAATGATGGCATTTCAAAAATTCGGTAATATGAAATGAAAACATGGACTGAAGAAAAAAAGTTTGATGATGAAAAATCAATGGATTTCCTATTCCCTAAATAGGCACAAGTTAATATTTTAGCTTTATAGAATTATTCACATTTTTGCAGCTTTCTTCTGTCTCAGCTATTAATTAGTAGGAATAAAAATCACATCTACCTTTTTTACTTTTATATGGTATATTTTATTAGTTTGAATGACTATTAACTAGGTAATGAAAATACAAATTTCATCCTATATAGCATCTTTCAGCCCAGAATCTAAAAGTCCTGGCTGCTTTCTTTTTTCTTCCTTACTTAGCTTTGTGCCTTGAATGACATCTATGTGGATTTGAAAGCATTATTTTTGCCTTTACAAAACCCTGGAATCATCCCTTGCAATCACAGGATGCATGCACTCTCTAAATAAGTCCCTGTTTTCTAAAGGAGAATTTGCTTCAGGCTGTAGGATCTTCACATTGAACAAGGCACAAAGAGAAATGGACCCTATGTCTAGGTCATTCTATTCAATCATTCATTTTCAAGAAGGACAGACAAGTCAGGCAAAGGAAGAATGAACACATAAGCAAACAGAGTACACTTGCTTCAGTTTCTGTTTAGGAGAGTACACACAGGATTACTTTCATAACACACATCTTTGTCTGGGGCATAGCATTTAAAAACATTGATAACAAAAGAATAAAGCTTTTATTGTAAGCTTTTATTTTGTCAACATACCACAGTTAACCTGGCCTCCAGAAATATAAACATATATAATCCAACAGGAAAATTTTTTTAGCATTTGATATCATTTGTGTGAATAAGATTTGTTTGTCCAATTTCAAGTATAATATATACACTAAAGCAAGATGCCAAAACTTTTCATATTACGTAAAAGAAGCATTGTCATAAAATAGTAGCCTAAACCAGGTGCAGTGGCATGGTGACGTAGTCTAAGTTAAACTGGAGGTGGACATGGGAGCATCACTTGAACCTAGGATTTTGAGGCCAGCTGGACAACAAAGCAAGAGCTCATCTCTAAAAAACGAAATGAAAACAAAACAAAATTCCAAAGACTTCAGAAATTCTATTAATAGGGCAGAATACAAAAAAATCAATGATGAAGGAAGATTGTATAAAGTCCAATAGTGTTTATTTTAATCACTCAAACATTATCAAAACTCTCCTATTAACACAACAAAGATTAAATATATAAAGTAAATTCAAATATATTTTATAAATATCTATCAATTATATATTAATAACTATATCTTATAACTCAGCTAGTTCTTCTCTTTAATAGCTGTATATTTTAGAAATCAATTAATTCTGTATCTGATGAGTGGGATGAAAAATTCCCCCAAATAAAATAAAATGTTATTCCCACGTTTCATCTATTTGGGCTATCAAGTTGGTACCTTTGTGTGTTTACACGGTTTACGTGTGACATGCTCTCAGAAATTATCATCATGTGGCTGAACAAGATGGGGTTCTCACTCAATATGACATCACTCAATTAAAAAGTAAAGCAAAATCCAGTCCAGAATGTTAGTTATAACTAAAATAATTGTTCCCATTAGAATGTTTATAGATTATATCAAATAGAGAGGTAGGCAGTTTCACCTAGATGAATCTAACTTTATTATAAAAATTACTATAAAAAATATAGTACACATTTTGGGTTGGGGGAGGGACAGACAGACAAGAAACGCTAAAATACACAAAGCTAATTTTCTTCAAAGTGAGGTCAGATACATTCACTATACATAATCAAATGTTGAAATGATATTTAAATATAATAAGCGAATATATTTAAAATATAATTCAATTTTTAAAAAAATATTTACATGTCATTCTTTAGGACTGTGTCTGTGAAGTTCATTCTTCAACCATGTTAAGAATATCCTCACTAAATTTCTGTGATGGCACTCAACAAGTATTGTATGCACAAGTAGGTCTCTAGTAGATATCAAAGACATACTTAAATTCATTTTAGCACATTAACAACAGGAAGATGATGATCTTCTATTCCTAGTGTAATATTGGATGCCCTGCCCATTATGAATGGTGATTGCACTATGAAGAAGAGGGAGAAGATGAGGATGGCACAGTAATCAGAACAACCTGTGCTCTGATAGGGAAGGGAAGAAAAAGGTAGAAAAAGAAAGAAGGGTTCCTCCTTGAAGGGCTAGTTCTAGAGCAGAATGGGATTCCCAATGTCCTAGAAGTCTCACTGTTCACCATCAATACAAGCAAGGTAAGTCTCACTGTTCACCAGCAATAATAGCAAGGTAGCCCTTTGCTTCATTCTCTGCTTCCTGAGAGAAGAGATCGTGAAAGTCTGTCTTCCTAACTAGTTCCACTCTTAGTCACACTAATTGCATAACATCACATTTATCCTGTGGATTTGTCTTAAACATGTTTAAATTTTAGGACTTCACTACACACTTAACTCTTCTACATTCCATTCTAAATAGATGTGGAGAACAATGTTTTCATATGAAAATATCTAGGTTGACATTTATTTCAGATCATCATCTAATGAAAGGAAATAAATTTCCCTGTCTGATACAGCCAAAACCCATGCAAAATATATAATTCATAGTTTTCAATGCATTGGACATCAGAAAAGGAAAGATGGTGATTCCTGAGGTATTAGAAACAAATGATCTGAGACATACAAGTGTGTCAGCTTAATGTCTTAGAGAGTTTCCAGACCATGGCACAAGGGGGAGGAATTGAGGTGAAGTCCAGAGCACACCTTGAGTTGAGGAGACAGACTTAAGATTTCAAAAGAGCAAAGTGCTTAGAGTTTGTAGGATGCAATACTGGAAAGCAAACAAACAAACAAACAAAACAAAAACAAAAAAACTGCAAACAGAAAGAAATCCAGAGATCTGTAGAGGGGCCCATTGACTAGTCAGCAGTATACTGATCAGCACATATATTTAAGGACATTACTTCAGTTTAGGGAAAGAACCACCAGAGATTATTAGATGTAACAGTGCCCAACTCTCACACAGAGAGGGGAATAGTGCCTGCTGCCATTGGTCTGATTGGAAAATTTAAAAATAGATGAGGCAAGGTACAGAGGATCTTGTCTCAGAAGTGGAGAATAGAACAAGTCTGAGCTCTGCTCCACTCTCATCTACCAAAGCAAAAAACCAAGACTCAAAAAATGATTGAATTGTTTCTAAGTAATTTGAATGCATTCTAAAACAAAGGTCAAGAATATTTGTAAAAATAAAACCTATCCAGTATCTTACAAGAAAAACTGACAATGTCTGCTGTTCAATCAAGGATTAGTGTGCATACAAAGAAAAAGGAAAATAAGAGCCATGATAAGAAGAAAAATCAATCAATTGAAACTGTCCTAGAACTAACACAGATATGAAAAGTATCATACAAAGACATAAAAACTTATTATAACTCTATCCCATATGTTCAAAAATTGAAGTAGAGACATTGACATTGAAGATATAACAACAACAACAAAAAAAAAACCAAATAGAAATTTAAGAGCTGTCTACAATGTCTGGAATGAGAAATACACTTGATGTGATGCCAGATTTTGAAGACTTAAATTAGATTTTCTGCTCTAATATTCATAAGCTATAACAACTTTTTTAAACCTTAGTTTGCTTCTCTGTAAAAGAGGACTAATAAGTCATAGTTAAATATATTGCTGCAAAGATTAAAATGATATGATGATAGAATTAGATGTTGAGGTATAACATTTGGCATGGTTTCTGGCACACTGTATGAATACAATAATTTTGAATGTATTATGTTGCTCCTCAGATCCATTTCTGGTTTCCTAATACTTGAGAAATAAAATCCAAACTCTCCATTTTGACATTCAAGATCTATACAATCTGGCTTCAGTCTTTTGTCCAGGCTGTTTTCTATGTTAATGTAGCTAAATTCTAGTCAAACTAAAATTTACAGTTCTTTTTATATATCTATTAAAATTCTCTGCCTCTGTCTCACTGTCTGTTATGTGCTGACTTGTGGTCCACTCACTCTTATGTTGACATGCTAACCCCTTGTATCCCACAATGCGAACATATTTGGAGACAAATGTAATTAAGTTAAAACAAGGCCATGTGAGTTCGCTCTAATCCAAGATGATTGCTGTTCCTATTAGAAGAGTAAAAATGTGGACACAGGCATATACGAAGGGAAGACAATGTGAAGACAATCTTTTACAAGCCAAAGAGAGAGGCCTGGAATAGATCTGTACCTCATGGCCTTTAGAAGGAACCAATCCAGCCAACACCTTGATATCAAAATTCTAACCCCCAGAACTGTGAGAAAGTAAACTTTTATTGGGTAAGCCACTAGATCTGTAGAGTTTTGTTATGGCAGTGCCAGCAATATAATACACTGCCTATTCACCCCTTGCCTTTTATATGCCTGCCATTATGCATATATCCAAACTATGAACTTCCATTCAAAATTTCAATAGTTTGTCAATTTCTTCATCAGGGTGGATAACTCCTTTCACCAAAATGTAATCTGTTTATCTTCAGGAATCTCACTGCAGAATAATCTACATTCTTATGGCACTTAACATATATACATGTGAATTATTATTCCTTAGTTAGATGCCCTATTGTTCTTATTGCACCAATGTATCTTAGGGAGTAGAATCTATTTCTAATTTATTTTTTATATTCTTCACAGAATATGGCTGTTCTATGCACATGATAATGTCTCCATTAAGATATTCTTTACGAGTTTAAGCATAAGTCATATGTCAACAGACAACTCATATAGGCGTATCTGTGTGAGCATATGTTTGTATAATTTTTAATTGTGTCTCCTTTACTGTGGAGTTCATAGTAAACTCTGAACAAAAAGGACTTTATCAGTCTGATGAAAGTGTTGGTTCAGCTTTTTAAAAAGTCCATACTCTTCTTAGGCCATAATGGGTTGTTTCCCTATGTGTATTATAGACAGTAATATATTTTTGAACAACTTTGAAAAGAAAACTAATTAGCAATTTTGTATTTTGGTCCTAATTGCACTGCTATTATCAAGACTAACAACTTTAGGAATATCTTCTTCTAGTCAGCGACCCTGCCATCTTGCTGAGGGGGAGCATTCTAGTGCCTTCCCTGATATACAATTTATGAGATGATACTTCATCTCCTCTCAAAAACTCTACATTTTGTTTCACCTCCTGAAACACTGCCACCACCCTCATATTTATCCATTGTTATGCCTTGTCTTTTACTTTTTTTGTTTTAACTCTCGAGAGGACTTACTTGTATTTCTTCTCCCAGGGGTCAACAGAGAAAGCTAACCGTAGCAATCATTAATTACTTTACATAATCAAAATCTGAGTGAACAGGAAGAAAGAGATTCAAGATTCACCTTGAAATACCTGCTCAATAAAAACTTTCCCTACCTTGAAACATGTAGAATTCTTGTCTTCATACTTTCACTCTATTCTGCTATGGGGGGCTAAAATATAACACATGTAACCCTTTATAACAGGATAACAGGTAATTTTTCACATGTTTCACCTCCCCATATTAACTCAAAGCCCAATAGTAGCAGGAAAAATGTCTCATTAATTTTTTCTATGTGTGATTCCAGTATATAGAACATTAGTTAACACACAGTAGGCTCTTTTCACATAGGAGTGTACTGGCACTCCCAGGTTAAATTCATAGGTTAAAAGATTCCAACAGATGACAGGAAGTTGTGCTATCTACTGTTTATTTTCCTCCCCTCCTCTTTTTCTTCGTTATTCTCTTCTTTCTCCTTCTTCTCCTCCTGATTTATTTGTATTATTGTTATTGTTATTCATTTATTTATTTTGGTCATCTATTTCAAGAAAAGTTTATCTGGTGGTGATGGCAGCAGCAGTAGTTTCTTCTTTTCCTTCACCTTCTCCTCCTCCATCTTCTTCTTCACCATATTATTATTATTACGATTAGATTTTGTTGCTACTGTTATTGTCTCATTGCTGTTGTTATTACTATTCTCTGTCAGAAAATCCAAATGCAAGTTTACATCAAACTTTTTCAAATATAAGTAACACCAGTGTCTTCAGTACAGTATATTAGAAAGTAAAAGATTTATTTTTATGAAACCCATGATCCCTTTCAACAAATCAAAATAATGTTCACCAGAGTTCCCTGCCCTTTAACCAAGATTACCTGGCCTCCAGGCAAAAGTCATTTCCTTGTGGTTCATCCAAACCTCAGCTATCTTCGGAGGTGGTTTCTCACTTTCTAATTTACAGATTGTGATTTTATTGACATTTAGGAGGGTTGCAATGGGCAGGAAAAAAGTCCCTAAGGGGTTTACAATTTTAGAATTAACCTTCTTTGTATAATTACATACTTTCCGTTGCAGAATATTTTATGATTATTTGAAAAATTTAAATTAGTATCTTTTCCATAAGAAAGCCACTGTGATCAGGATTGTGGAAAGAAGTATGTTGGCATCACTGGGAGCTACGGGCCACAGGACTTAGGGAGCTTGCACTTAAAGTCAGGCTGATCTGAAGAATTGGATGATGTCTCTGAGACTAGAGGCGATACATTATCATGGTCAGGGAGAAAAGCATTCCAAACAGAGGAAATAGTTCAAAGTTATAAGCACAACTGGGTAAGTTCCACAGTGTAGACGTTCAGTAAAAGTTCTAAACAAAAAGATACAGGTGGACATTCATAAAGCAGACTTGAATTGGAAAACCAACAAGTCCAAAACATGAGATAATTCTGGATATCAGTTACCTTATAATAATAGGAGAGGGGCTTAAGTCCAGTGACTGGTGACTATGACGTATGTTCAAAGTAGGACCAATAATAAAATATTACTGTTGATGACAAAGTGGCTACTGTCACAATGTTTCCTTAATTTCCCTTCACTTCTCTTATTTAATTTACAACTGCTCAAAATGAAAATCTGATACATAAGTTTACCTTAGGATAATAAGGAAACAAGGATGTAAGCTGCTAGACTAAAATGAATGTATGGTAGCCAGGAGAAAAATCATGATTTGACTCAGGTTTACTAGTTCCCTTTTGATAGTGGCTGTTGGTGCTTTGCCTGGATTCCCTTTATGAAGCCAATGTGCCTATCACCTATTGGTTATGAGTATCAATTATAAATAGGTCCAATTACACCCCTCTGTGGAAAATTGCCCTTGGCTTACAGAAGTTATCTCACCAGAAGATGCATGAGAATTTAAACAGTCTCTGGAGAAGGCAAAACCTAGCAATCACTGACTGATTCAGGATAAGATATCCCAGCCCCCAAGCCTCTCACTTCAAGCCAGGTCAACTCTGTGGTGCCATTTACACTCCAAAACTCTTCATGGGATCACACTTCTCTAGATTCAGTGAAACCATATTTTTGCTTAGCTCCTTGGCCTGCCTCATCTCACTTCGATTTACTTCCTTAAAGGTTTTCACTGAAAGCACTCCAGGAGTGCTTGTACAAAATTACGTATCTCAGGCTCTACCTCTCAGGCAGCTGACCTAAGACCCTTCTCTACAGATGTTTATTTACTAAATTTAAAAATATAGGTATGCATTGGTTTCTGAACTAAGCAAGGATGAAATGAGTCCTTATTCTACCAGTTCTTGCCATGTGACCTCTCTGAGCCTCAGTTTCCTTATTACTAACTTGGGAATGATAAGGTTTTGGGGAGCATTGTTAATTATTTTCATGCTAACGATAATATCCCGAATTTGTATATTAAAACTACATTCATATATTTTATTCATTCATTTATAGATCTTTGCGAAGTTCCTTCTATTTGTTAGGCATTGTCCTAGATTCTGGAGTATAGAGGATAAACAAACAAAAATAACTATTCCGATGAAATATTAACTGTGGATAGTACTCAAATGAGAAAAACATACAGTAATTTAGATAAATACATTGGAAAAAGTAATGTAGAAAATGGGTGTAGTAATGGATTTTCAGTTCTCATGACAACCTTGTGCATTTTTTTGCATGAGAAAACTAAGAATTAGAGACTTGCTAAGTTATTCAATATCACACAATGAGTAATAAAATAGAACACAAATCCAGACTTACTTGACTTAATGGTTAAGCTATATTACCTCACAGAATATGATAAATAAAATCTATGGTGATGATAATATTGAATAATTGAACAATCAACCATTTTTCCTATTGAGTCCTCAGGTCATCTGATGTTAGAAAACATATCCAGTATATTTTTAGAATTTCTTATTCTTCATTGCATGAAAAATCTTGGCTATCATGTTAACCTGAATGCTGCCCACAAGAGAAAGTAGAAGAGACATTAAGATCTAAGAATTAATGTGCATAACTTCTGAGATTAAATGAGATTAAAAGGAGGATTCAAGAAAGAGAAATGAAGGAAAGAAAATATGACCAACATTTATAGGAGGAACAATAATATTGCTGGTTAAGATATTTGAACAGTCATTACAGTTTTGTTTCATTGAGAAAATGGTTAAAAGGAATTGAATCTGACTAAGTATGAATGGCAACACTCTAGATGGAACACCCGTCTGTACCACAGGAGATGGAATTGGAGGAAGGAAGGCACAATTACATCATCAGGTTGCTTATTTCTTCATAAACTTTAAACTCAGCTAATTCAAATGGAGCATATACTTCATCTATAGGTGAATTGAGTTATGTAACACCAGCTATGAAGTGATAAGTATAGAGAACACTATGTTACTTTCTTTGAGAGCTTAGAAAATTGTGGTATATAGAAGTAGTACTTATACTCAAGTTTCGACATGAATGGAAGCCTGGTATACCCACTATCTGTCAGCCCCCACCTTTTACTTTTTTGTATCTCTCTTACACACACACATAAATTTAAAATAAAAATTTAAGACAAAAAAAAAAAAACTAAGACAA
Organism: Piliocolobus tephrosceles; assembly: GCF_002776525.5. Taxonomy (NCBI): domain Eukaryota; kingdom Metazoa; phylum Chordata; class Mammalia; order Primates; family Cercopithecidae; genus Piliocolobus; species Piliocolobus tephrosceles. Next base: position 83,921,161 of record NC_045436.1, on the reverse strand, counting down.
AAAACTTGAGGTTTTAGAAAATCAAAAACTCAAGAAGATAAAGTAACTGATTTACTCATGTTTTAGTTTTTAGCTGGTAGAGTTAGTGTTTGAAGTCTGATTTCTATTAGAAAAAAACTTTTTACCCTGTGTTACTTGCTTTTTACTAACAAAATTTTATTTTTAAAAGATTATATATGACAAGCCTTTAGCATAGTATTGGGCATAAACTATGTATAAAATAAGTGGGCATTTTCCTTTTAATTTCTAAATCAGATATAAAACTATGGATGAAACTGGACTTTCTATCTTGAGGTCAGAGAAATAAAAAGACCTATGGACAGAATACTCAGTGCTGGAAGGTTGCCCAGGGAGGTTTAGGGCCAATGGCCAAATCTGGTATATGTGCTACTCATGTCCTGTACCAACTATGCAAATTCTCCCATAGATACATCCAGCAGTGCTGCTTCTTCAAGAGTAACAATTCACTATTGTTATATGAAAATATGATTGTGTTCTCGGATAAATCAAACAAAACAAAAACACACATTAGGGTAAAACATTTATGCACATTCTATTATTTCAAGACTTCTTTGAGAGTTCAATATATATTAGGAATCTCCAAAGGTAGGAAAGGAAAAAGGCAGGTATTACCCCAAATATTTTGAACAACAAGTGTATCTCCCATAGAGCATGTTGTGGGATAAGAGTTCTAAATAATAGATTTTGGGAAAATTTAGTATACTAATTTTTTGCTTCAGGTTGACACAGAGCGGTCACTTCCCTTTCAAGAAATAACTTTATACCACATATTTAAAGATTGGGCAGGATTTTGTGAAAAATCACAATGCTGGACCACTTGCCTGTATGCAAGTAGGTTGAAGACCCATCATCTTATGATTTTTGATTAAGGCAGAAAACTTGGCCAAAGGGGTTCAAATTTAGAGCAAAAGCATAACAAGATTGGTTGGATAATTCAGCATCTATCTGCTGACATAAGCATCCTTAAATTACATTTCTCCCTTCTCATAACCTGGGGTCAAGGCTGGTCCCTGGGTCTTTATTAAGCTCCCTGTAGGTGAGGATTAGGTCAATCCAGCTGCCAGAGACAGAGGTATACAGAGGCTGGAGTGGGCAAGGCTATTAGACTTCCAAATCATAATAGGGAACCATTAATCCACCCTTTTATATGTGGGAAGATTGAGGACAAAATACATTGAACAAAGTTGGTAGAAAGAGGGTAGTGATCAATTAGAGTAGCATTTTCTTGATTGTCAGGGTTACATTGTGTTACTTAATTATTTTCCTAGAAGTATTATAATCATATACTACCAGACCTATTTTTAAAATCTCTGGAAACCAGTCTCAAAGAAGGACCAGCAATTAGCAGAAATTGAAATGTGGATCGGCATTACAAATAAATGGAACAAGATACAGGGAAAGTTTTGTACTGGGAAAAACACACAGAGTTTCTAATCAAAACTCAAGTGCTGGAATGACTACTAAGTGTGGGACTTTGGACATATTTTCCCCTTTGTGCACTAAGAGGATTGAACTAAATAATATAAAAGGATCATTGTATCTTTACTTTTAAACATTCTACATTATTTGATTTGTGGTACAGGTGCATAAAAGGTCTTTCTGCAAGAAAAAAAAGAAACTTCTTATAGGTTGCCTAATTAGACAGCCATTCTTAGATTGCACATTGTATCCTCAGTATTCTCTGCTCAAATGCCAATATTCTCAGGATAATAATACACTTCTCAATTAATTAAGGGTTACATATTAATATCGAACCAAAAATTTGTTTCTCAGATCATTTTGCAGTTGCAGAAATTGTCCAGAGAACACTATTGCATGGAAGAGCATGGGAAAGGTTGAGAGGAAGAGGTAATGTTCAAGGAAGACTAGGCTGGATAAGGCACCACATGGAGACCTGGTAATTAGCTGGTTGTCTTAGGAGACCAAGTGTCTGGAGGTCAAAGATGTAGGGATGATAATACAACTCTGTAAAATTAAGAGTATCAATTTTCATTTATCATATTATTCAATTAAGGACCATGGTTATTCGGAAAAAAATTATTTCATGAGCTGAGAAGTCTCTAGTTTAATTATACAGCTGTTTTAAATATCTGGTAAAATATTTTGGAAAGACTCAGATAATTTGGTAATGTTACTATTTTATTCTAAAGCTTACCAAACTCCACATTTCTATCCCTTAGCAAAAATAGTTTTAGAGCAAAAAGAATATCTCTTTTACTAAAAAGACCCTGATAATATTGGTTGAAAGATTTTTAGAGTAAGTGTTTAAAGCACACACAAGGCAAAATATGAAATATTGTTTTCTGGAATGAATATAGGATTTAGATTTCACCAAACAATCTAGATTTAGATTTTGCCAAATCCACCAGAATTGAATACTGGTTCTTATATTTTATAAACTGTGTAGTATTGACAAAGTGCTTTACCTCTTAAAGCCTCCGAATGTTGTGGGACTGAATGACTTAATACATTGTGTCTGTCTGTAGCTGCTCAATAAATCCGAGTTACTTAGACTGTAGTTAAAACTGCCATTTATTGTCTAATTCAGTAATATATTTTCCTTCCTGTATTATGGAACATTTTGTATCGGAACATTTTGTTTTTTAACATAGGAATAATTTTCAATTTAAAAAGATTAAGGAAAAGCCATGGGATGAGGAAACTAAAAATAATAGAGAGGTGATATACAGCCATTATATAGTTGGATGCCAAATTCTGATGTAACGTGCCTCTATCCTCCCCTCTGGGGTACCCTGTAGTTAGAGGGTTATGCCATGAGCCAGTTTGTCTTCTGATAAAATATTTTCTCCTCTGAGCAAATTTGCCACCATAATGAATAATTATCCTCTTCCATTGAAAAGATTTTACATCTACACAATTGAAAATAAGTTAGAGAATAATCCTCATTTTCTATCATACTAATCAATGTTTTCTGTCACCAGGAAATTCGGCTTAAGTAACTAAGGAATATCTCTTTCTGAGATAAATAGTAATATCCCAAATAAGTAACAAATAATATCATAGATTTTAAAAATAAAGAAGGAAGAACTATATTTGCTGAGGCGTATTCTATTCAAAAATATTCTAATATCTTTACCTGAGATAATTTCATCACATTTTGTATCACATTTCCTTACTGTAATGGAAAAATATTTTCATCGTAAACTCCCGTTGCTAATAAAGAAATCAGATTTCAACTTTAAAAACAAACACAAATATATGTTACTTGACAGTTGAATTCAATGACTTCCCTGGATTGCTCGATTAGGTAGATTTAAAGGGATGAAAATGGGACCCAGAAATCATAAACAAATACTTGTTTTCACAGAGTTCTTTAACAGAAAGTTAAAAAAAATGGTGCCTAAGAAATGAATGAGTTACTGTTTCAAGAAAGCAATATTTCAGTATCTTTATTATAAAATAATTATCTTACATAATTGTGGGTTAATGGAGGTAGATACCACATTTTATCAAATAAGAGTAGGATGGGAAATTCTATATGGAGAATCTGAAAAGACACTAAAGTTATTATGCATTGCTGTGTAAAAAATTACCTGAAAACAAGCAGCTACAAATTCTGTGAGTCAAGAATCCAGGTGTGGCTTAGATGAGTGTTTTCTTCTTAGAGTCTCTTAGGAGGCTTTGATCATGGTGTTACCTGTGACTGCAGTCATCTTAATTCTCAACTGGAGGGGAATCCACTTTGAAGTTCACTCAGGTGGCTGTTTGCAGGTCTCAGGTACTCACTAGCTGATGGCTGGGGGTTTCAGCTCTTTGCCATGAGGCCTTCTTCGTAGGGCTACTCGCCTCATGGTAGTTGGCTTCCCACACAGAGTGAATTTGGAGAGAAAAAAAACCAACACAGAAGCACAATCTATTGCAGGACATGGTCATTGAATTGACATCCCATCACCTCTGCTGTGTTCAATTCACTAGAAGTAAGTCACCAAATCCTGTCACCTCAAGGCAAATGATTACACAAAGACGTGAATCAAAGGAAGCAGAGTACTGGCAGCCATCTTAGAGTGTGCCCAGTTAGACATTAAGTGCTAACATGTACATTTCCCTTTCCCCTTAAACATCTGAAAGCAGCTAATTTTCTTCTCCAGTGTTTGGGCATAATACCACCGGGTTCCGAGGGTAGGAGATAGGTAACTCTCACATTGTGGTTGGATTTCAAACCACAGAGCATACTGAATAGGGCATATCCATGTCATCTCAGAATGCATTAATTTCTTAATATATGGTAACAATATGAATGTGTTTATCTCATTTTTCCAGGTATTTATGAGACTTTGTTTTCTATTCCTTGCCCTCCTTGTTTTCCCTCAATCATAGCTTAATCTTGATTCTTTGCTCTTTGAACTTCATTGGAGGTCATTTAACATAAATCATTACTACCTTGGTAAATTAAGCAGATGGAAAGCCTTACAAAAGATCTTCTTGTTTTCTGGTAGATATATTTAATAAAGGAATTGGGGGGAAGATTCATTTTTTGGCTGATTTTTTTTTCAACCTAGCTAAATATAGCCATTACAATTTTTGTTTTTGTTTTTTAATCTGAGGTGACTAAAATATTCTACAGATTGAATTTTTCTACCCACAATCTAGGTACACATACTATAGAAATGCATTTAGCCACAGTAGAAATTATTGTTATTAAAAGACTAAAATACAGGTCATAATTTAGTCCACAGTAAAAGTAAAAATGAAATGAAATACTAAAATATACATTTAGTATTTTATTCAGGAGGTTTGGCTGTTCCTATGAACTAATTGTAGGTTAATACTAGGGCCAGATTCTTGTCTTTTCTGCTGCTTTAAAATCCAAATCCTAGTGACTACAGAGTATAAAATTATAAATATAAGCTTTTAAAGGTTAGAATAAGGTTGAAGATGAAAAGTCTATATTAAGCTGTGTAGTTAAATACAATTATATTACAGAACTCAGTCTGCTTCTTATATCTCATTTGACAATTAAAGTTTGTAATTATGCTGAGGAAAACAGAAATTTAAAATGTAGACTTTTAATAGCATATTTTATTTTTTAATTCTCCTCATTTTTACTACAAAACCTCAAGTTCTACTTTGCTGCTACAGTTTCTTGTTTTCATGACCTTCATTAAACTCTGAAATTCTCACCCCTACTTGTGAAAATGTAATGATAAACCGGTAGCAAATTTGAGTGGAATCCAGTTTAAAATCCCTTGCCTCACTCAGCTGCTTCTTAGATACCTGAAATGTGCTGCTTAATTTAGAAAGAAAAATTGCAGTGAGGCTGCAATCCTGCATTTCAGAGAAAAAGGAGCGTCAGATGATTTGTAGGTGATTGAAAGGTGATGTTTACACTTAGGATTTCTTGAGCTTACCAATTTTAACCTTGCAGCTTAACTATCTTTGAATTTAAGAAGAATTAGACTCAACTCATATTCTGGATATTTTTCTACTTTAGAGGTGAATCTTGGCTATGAATGAGATAAATGCAGACCACATGTTCAGTTCTAAAAGAGGGAAAAGCAAAACAGTCTGTGAAGGAAATGTATGGAGGGTATAGGTTTAGCATTATTCTAAACCAAGGGCAAGGAGGTAATTTTTTAAATTTAACCTTTGGAATGTATTTACGTGAAGAAAGAAATAAGAGGCTCTAAAGATTTTATTGCATTTGCCACTTCCAAGCAGAAAAATAAAATGACAAAATCGCTACATGAGAAAACATATTTTTAAAATTCTCATTGTAAAATATTTTAAATAAATATGGTCAAATTGAATGCAACATATTTATGCATATATGCTCATTACTTGTATGTGTATGTGTACATAAAGTTTGAAATAAAGTGTAAAACTCATTATTTTACTAAAATGTAGAATAATGGATTTGTTTTCCAGGTTAACATGCTTTGTTTTCTAAACATGAACTTTATGATTCTTTATGAAAAGGAACAGTCTGGGAAAATTGGGTCTTTTCCAATGGGCTACTATTAAGAGATCTTAGGTGCGGTGGCTCACACCTGTAATCCCAGCACTTCGGGAGGCCGGGTGAGTGGATCACCTGAGGTGGAGACTAGCCTGACCAACATGGAGAAACCCTGTCTCTATTAAAAATACAAAATTAGCCAGGTGTGGTGGCACATGCCTGTAATCCCGGCTACTGTGGAGGCTGAGGCAGGAGAATCACTTGAACCCAGGAGGCGGAGGTTGTAGTGAGCCAAGATCATGCCACTGGACTCCAGCCTGGGCAACAAGAGTGAAACTCCCTCTCAAGAAAAGAGAGAGAGAGAGAGAGAGAGAGATTTTATTGAAGGCTTTCTATATCCAAGACTAGAATTAACTAGTATAGTACCCCTACCAGCCTTTCAATAAATATTGGTTAAATGAATGAATGAAACAAGGAAAACAACAAGGAAGAAAGGGAGAGAGAGAGAGTCAGGAAGGGAAGGAGGGCAGCAAGAAGGAAGAGAGGAAAGAAAGGAAGGAAAGAAGGAATGGCAGATGAAATAACATGATGTAAATGACACATGAAATGCACTGGATATCACATCTTGAAAAGCTTTCTTCACTTGACTTCTAAAAACTACTCTTTTCTTTTCCCTCTTACTTCATGGTTGTGCCTTTTTAGTTTATGTGATAGTTTCTCTCTCTCTCTCTTTCTCTCTTTCTCTCTCCCTCTCTCTCTCTCTCTCTCTCTCTCTCTCTGTCTCCATTTTCTAAATATTGGAATGCATTAGGGCTTAGTCTTCAGATACTGCTTCTTCTCTATAGTCAGTTCCCAAGTAATCTCTCCAAATTCTATAACTTTACTACCAATAATCCTACCCACCCATCCAATATGTCTCTAAATGAAGTGCTCCCCTAAACTCTGCATTTGTATACTTAACTTTCCTATATCTTCTACCAATGGTATTGCCATTAATCTAATGTTTTAAACTAAATCTTAAAAACTTGTCATTTATTTTCTTCTGTCACAACACTCATCAAATCCTTTCACATGCCCTTTTGGTTTTTCATCCAGGAGACCCCAAGTGGTATCACTTTTTACCTTCCCCATTGCTGTTATGGTAACTTGCCCAATTACCCTCTTCTGTCGTTTAGATTACTGCCATGGACCGGTGACAATATCCCTGCTTCTGCTTTTGCCCCCTGTTTTGGTCATCCTCCAACTAGACCAACAGAAATCACTCTAGAGAATTCCTCACTCATAAACTGGAAGTTTAAAGACAGGAAACAACCAGAGCCCAGAACTATACTTGATGCTGATGTCCAGTGAAAGCAGAGCCACAGTAAGTCTCTCAGGCTCAGAATCAACGAAAAGACAGAAATAAATTAAGATAAAACATGGCCTGGCTTCTCTCTTCCATCCCCCTGTCAGTTTTCTGCCAGAATTTCACACAGCTATTTTCATCGGAGGGGCTGGGAAATGCAGTACTAAAGGTTCCTCTTCCTCTAATGATAGACGTTAGAATTTGGGAAAGGAGAAAAATGTACATGAGAGCAATAGAGCCAAGGCCAATGAGCTCCACTCCCTTACTCTATTCCTAACATAGCTTATTGTCTCCAAAGACAAAACTGTAGGTATTGCGAAACATGCTACACACCGTGCCAAGCACCTAGTCTCAACTTTCCAGTGGCTTTACAGCATACTCTAAATAAAGCACAAAGTCCTTACCATGAACTATAATCTTGTGTGATCTAGCCACTGCCTACTATAATGTTTTCTTTTATTTTCCTTATTTAATTACACTACATTGTCTCTCTTGCTTTCTTTGAATATACCTAGTAAAGCTTCTTTCCCAAGAGATTTTTCATCTGTCTAGTAAACCATCTCTTCTGTTGTTTATATGGCATTTAATATCAACACAGAGAATTTCCCCCAGAGCATTTCCCTAATTACAAACCTAGGAGATTAATCTATCTCCCTTTATCCTGCTTTATTTTTCTGTTTAGCACCATCACTCTCTTATATTACATGGCATTAATATTTGTTGATTGTTTTCCTCCTCTTTGGAAGATAAGCTTTCACTTGTTTACTTAAACATCTTTGGTACTTAGAACAGGACCTAACAAATACAAAATCAGTAGATACTTTTTCAATAAAATAAAAATAATAAATTTATCTTGTTATCCTTATCTCTTTATGAATTGTAATTGCCATAGGTTTCTAAATCGGTTATTTCAAAAGTTTATTTTAAAGTAAAATTTTTGGAACACAACACATTTTCTCAAAGAGCTATATTGCTGGTAAGGCAGTGGATAGCTTTTCAAGCTATTTTACTCAGAGCGTGGGCCATGTCATCAATTCAAATCAAATAAATAAAAGACCAAACAATTAGATACTTGATATTTAAGTAATATACATTTTTGAATACTAATAATTATGAAAGGTATATTTAATTTAAAAAGGCTAAGATAAATTCTCATCAAACATAAGATTTTGAAGTTAGAAGCCATCTTATATGTCACCTAGTCAAAACTCTAAACCAAATTAGAAATTTCCTTTCAAAACAGCCCTGTCGAAAGGTCATCCCTTCTATGTGTGAACATTTCCAGTGGCAAAAAACTGACTGTATTGTAAAGCACGATCCTTGATATATAAATTTGAGCGAATTCTGCAATTTATATAGTTATATTTCAATATCTCCCATCATCTAATATCTACTAGTGTTTACCATTTTGCCTTCTGAATTTATGCTGGGTAAATATAGCCCCGTTTTACTGACAGCTCATCAATTATGTTGAAAAAGCCAGTATGTCCTTCCTAAAATTCCTTCTTTCTATGAGAAATGTACTTATCCTTTCAATCTATTCTATACAGTTTGATTTCTGGACCTCTTGCCAGGTCAATCACCCTCCTCTGTATACACTCCTCCTTAACACTGTCCATTGCTGGATTTCTTATCAGTTAGCTATTGGGATGAATAAACCACTTCAACACTGAACGACTTAAAAGAACAACCAGTTTTTAGCACTCAGAAGTCTATGTATCAGGTGGCTCTTTTGAGTTCTGTTGAGTTTATTCTTATATCTATGGCCAGCAATGCATCAGGTAGGCAGCTCTGGTAATGTTGGTTGTACTCTTTAATACTTTTGAATGTCCACGTCTATCTGAGGGACACTTTAAATGTTGAAAAAGGTTAAGTACTGTCAACATGCTTTATGTTATACTTATTGAAGGAGTACAGGATTTTAAAAAAGAAATTAATGAGTCGTGCACATATATTCATAGTAAAATGAGGAAGAAATACTCATAGGAACTAAGGCATAGCCGATGTATGTAATGTGACACTTCCATATTTTCTTTACTCTCAGACAGCTCCTTAGTAGGTCATGGTTTCTTGCCTAGGAGGATGACACAAATCTTCATTTTTGAAAGGTCTGGTCTTTAGCAGTCCTGCTTTAATTGAGTTGTATTTATCCATTTGCTGTATAGAGAACATGAGAGCATCCAGGGTATCTACTTCATTCCAGGCATATGTCTCCTTATTCTATAGTAGCAACTTAATTTCTCCTTAAGAGTCAAGGTCAGTTTTCCAAGAGAGTACAGTAACCCTCTTCGTCAGTGGATTTCCTGTCATGAGAACCTTAAAGAGGCCAAATGGCAATCTCAACTTCAAGTTTAATGAAACAATTATCATGTTCCCTGGTGGAAGTAGTCATCCCTTGGGAGGGAACTAAGACTTATCAAGCAGCAGAGCCCAAAGACATGAGGACAGAAAGTGCAAATTTCAATGATATTCATTTACTAGGGATAAGAGTGAGTGAATAGCCCTCAACTTTAGCCCCTTTTTCCTGAGTTATGAGTATTTGCTATGGGAGAAACAAAGACAAATATCAGTTAACTGATTTACAACATGTACTGCATCCTAGAGAACATTGTTCCAGCCCCACCAGGTGATGCAGGCAGCTGGCCCAGTAATTCAGTCTCCTAAAGGCCTTTTCACTGTTGTGTTATGCTGTCTCTATAGGGTGATGCAGAGCATGAGAAATCAATAAATTCCATAAGTATCAACCATTTCCAGATACGTCAACTATATCTGGAAGTCATATCTCAACATGCCCCAGATACTTGGACTATAGAAATTTCAGTGTAGCGGCAGACCACAATTTCTGTGTCATTCATCTCCTTCCCTCTGGCACATGTGTATATTATTAATGTGTCTAGAAAAGATGCTCTTTCCTTCTCATCATGTCCAATGGAAGTATATCTTAATTGAATGGTTTAATGATGTTCTGAAAGAAAGAGACCATCAAAGTATGTATGGGACAAGTCTACTGGGAAACCTAAGATGATAGGAAAGCTGGTTGAACCCCTCAAACTCACTTTTTCCAGCATAGAAACCATGAGTTGGGAAAAATTTTCCACAAGCTTGTTGCGTGAAATTGTGGCTGTGAAGCCAGATTCTCCTAACTTCTCCGTGGAGTTTTGTTTTGTTTTTTTTCTTATACTTCTCTGTGACCCTGGCTCCATTCTCATATTTGAGTTATAGGTTGTTTCTAGTAAAATCTCAGTGCTATATATTTGTTTTGGTTTTCTGTGGGGTGTAGAGATGACAGCTTGCTTGGACACCCTCATTTTAGAGTCAAAAGGAGCTGCAAAAAAATAATTCTGCCTAAAAAATACAAGGAAAACTTTGGATTAGAAAATAATCATTTGTAGACCCCAATGAAATGATTGTTTTTAAAATGTCTGAAGTTAAAAATCATTAGGGTGAAATACTGATGATGGCATTTACAATGGAAGATTAAAACAATTTCTAAGTTTAATGTATGTGTCTTATAAATTCAGGTAGTAGGAAATACTCATAACCACCTTTAGAACATACTCATCCCCCAAATTTATCTTAAATCTACTAAAGCCTCTGGATATCACTACCTACCAGTTTAAAGAAACTATGGGCTAAAATTAGAAGTCAGATAAATATAAAATGAAGAATATTACAGAGAACAAAAACAGATCAGTGCAGAAAATCAAAGTAGGAGGATTATATCAAATAAAAAATCTTAAAAACCACAACAGAAAAAGTGTGGTAATGTTATTATAGGGGAGTAAGTTGGATATACCTGATAAATGATTTCATACAGGGGTTATATGAATGAGTTATTTGTATAATTCAGTTAGTGGCATATTTTTTATAACAAGTAGATTAACTGACTAAACATGACTGCAGATTATTTTTGTAAATTAAATTACAGTAGCTAATGTTGACTTATTTTATGCATGAAATCTTATGAATATTTCTGATTGATTTTAAAACATCAGTTACCCCTAAAATTTTAGTTTCAGATTTATCTGCCCCATTGTGTCTCCATCCTGGTACTTTTATAGAAATATGAATTACTTTAAACAATGCTTATGTACAGCGTGCTGATATTAAAAGAACAATAAGTTATATTTGTTAAATCAAACACTCCCTGTCAGTTAATATAAATAAGTATTATATTCCTGCCTTGTGAGTTTATATAGAAGGCAACCTCTAAAGCAAGGCCCAGTAGAAATTTTTCAAGTTCTTTTTATCCTCAATGGAAATATACCGATGTTCATACTTCAAAAGTAAAAAAAGTTCAATGGAGAGAATTTTATATTGCCATATAGTGAATAAAAGACCAAAAAAAAAAAAAATCTGACAGCATCTCTAATATCACTTGAGATTTCCTTGAAATTTTATTTCACTCAGATGATAGGAAAATGTTTAGTTACTTCTATGTGATATTTACACATGCATTCACTTCATTTCTATCAGTAATCCTTTAAAAGCCCTTAGTTATTTCTGTCGATAACCATTCATTATAAGAAATAGCTGCTTTTAGATACCCATTCCAAGGCAAGACAACACACTAGTCATGACAGAAATACTAGACTTTTGTGGCCTAAAATAAATAATGTGCTCTAAATTTAGAAAATAAGTAGCTGAAACTAAAATACATATTACACATTGTTTTTATCTTTATATATTTACCTATGAATGAAAATGTTACTGGTAAAATATTTGTCAAATAACTGTTATCAGGGTAGAGGATTTTTACCTATGTATTTGTTTGATTGTCTGCCTAAAGGTAATGAAAAATGGAAGAAATGTGGGTGGATGAATATAAAAGGGAAGAGATGGCTTTTCCAAATTTGCACTAATTTTCAAGTAACAGCTCACTATTTTTTTTAAAGCAATCAAAGAAGGAGAAAACGAAATTACTTATTCTTAATGGGAAAAAATAAAATCACTGTAAATTATGGAAGGGAAAATTGGAAAGTGGAGTCAATTTTGCTGAAAAATCATTTTCCTAGTCTAAACATGAGAAAAATCAATTCAGAGCTCATACATGCCAACCTCCTGTATTCAAGTGAACTTTGAACATGTAAGATTTGGGGAACGATTAGTGCATTACTCATCATCGTTGCTGAGGGGCACCAGGGCAAAATATGAACTTCACACCTTCAGGTAACTGACTGCATCAGGAGGCACAACAGCAACCCTCAGATCCTCTGCACTGGGAGAAGCAATGCAAAAGCTTATCTGAATACTGTTTGCTGTTGCTTAGAACCTTGTGATTTGCATCTTAGAATGTGCTTTTTACCACAGGCACTGCTTCATGATCACAGAGGTTACACAAGGAAAATGACTTTTGACATGCTAAAGGCTTGGCATCCAACTACAGAGTGCAGGAAAACAAGACATTAAAATCCTGTTATTTTCCTTAACAAGTCTTTATTTTGAGGCTCCAGGAAACAATTTATGGTTTTTCTGGGAAATAAATATTTCTGTGTTCTCTTTCAAAAGAGACTTAAGACACACTCAATCAATATTTATGAAATTAATACTTATAATAGATGATTATTTGGGATAATGTTTATTATCCTGATTTTTTACAAAAGAGCAATTTCAGACTTAGAGAAGTTATGGACTTAACCAGAATCAAACAGCTGGCCTGATCTTAGTTGCAGCTCTCAAGACAAAACAGTTTATAATCTAAAACAAGCAGGTGGGGAATAGTGAGACAAAATGACTACCTGCCTACTAACAGACTTTTGTCTTCACCACTTTTATTTTGTTTTCACCATTTATCAAGCGCTGACTTGAAAAGAATATAATAACAAAACAAGAACAAATTAATAACTAATAGTATTGTTTATTATGTACCAAGCACAATGCTAACCACTTTGCATGTCTCATTTCACCTAACACTTCCAGCAACTGCACGGGAGATGATGCTATTATTATCACTATTTTAGAAATAAGAAAAGTAAGTTCAAACTTCAAAACTTCTGTGGTGAAATAAGGACAGTGATGACTCAGTAAACAAGGAAATTAACAAAACCCAGTCTCTTAATGGGAAGAAATTATAAATATCTTAACCAAATTATTTTGTTTATATTTTCCATATATATATACAGCTGTTACTTTTGTAAAAATGTTTAATCCTAAAATTACTATTTCAATAAATACATAAACGCAAGTTTTAGGTAATAAGAAAGCACTGTGTTAAACATTACTGTCAACATCGTTTCTTTCTTAGGGATATGTAATACTGGTACAACTTATAATCTATGAATTTTGTATTAGACAAAATTTGATGCTTGTAATCTACTAAACTGTTAGTACTTTAACATCAGCACAGAGGAAAATGAATCCAGAAGAAAAAATATAGACTAGTATCTGTTATTCTATTTTTTATTATCTCTAAGTATAATTGGGAGGTTGGCCAAGTTGAATTTTATAATTCTATAAATTCTAATATTTGAATCCACAAAAAATGCCCATCTATAAATAAAGAATTTGGTGAGAGACAGAAAAAATGAGCATTTGGTTGACAAAAGTAATCACATGACTGTTTCTTCCAACAAGAGAATGTGAAACACTATGAATGCATGGAGTAAGTACGGTGTAAGCTCAATGTGCTGGAATTGCATGGTCAATATACATCGTTTGACTAACCAAATATGAAATCCTGAAGAGTTAACAGAGACACACCATTCTGCTCCAATATTCTTACTCTGTAGCTTGTAAATACTTACATTTTACTTGTCAAACATTTTTGAATGTATGTGTTTATGGTGTCTAATTCTCCTATCAAACTATAAATGTGTCTGGAAGCAGAACATTTTTGTCTTCACATTTTTAAGCCCTAGAATAATGCTGAACATACAGTAATGATTTAGTAAATATTTGTGTAATTAAACAAAATGCTGCTTTTTTCTTATTTATCTGGTTACAGAACACCCTTCAGAGATTTAGATTTGCCAGTGGTAAACCAGAGCACAATCTCGAAAGTCTCACATATTGAGCAGCATTGCAGAGGGGTTAAAAGTACAAGTTTCAGAGTCAGACATTTTAGGTTGAGTCCTGATATTCCCTAATTAGCTGGAGAGAACTTGGGCAATGATGCCCTTTCTGAACCTCAATTTAATCTCTATAAAATAGACATAATGATATCCATCGCCTAAGAATTTTCAAAGTTTCAATTAACTAGCACGTATAAAACATTTAGCACAGCGTCTAATATATTGTATGCATTTTATAAACCCTGCCTATTAGTGTTAGTATTATTGTTATTATCATTAGTCAGGGACCTAACAGAAAACGAATTCAAATCAGGTGATTCAAATTAAGAGACATTCACAAAGGGCAATTTACAGAGATTTTGGCAGGATTCAGGAAGTCAACAGGAGCTACTGTAGCAAGCAGAGATCAGCAAGCATAGAGAAACGCTTCTTCTAGTTTTGAATGGGAAAGAGGAGGAAATGGTGTTCCTGAAACCCAGTAAGGGTTGGAACCTGGGAGAGGGGGTGGCTGGCAAGATCTGCAGTCATGAAAGAATGCAGATACTGCCAGAAGCGAGTCTCCAGAGTCAAAAAAAGAAGTGGGTAAGAAATCTCCAAATCTCTTTCTCTTCCCACCTTCCAATCTCTTGCTAGTGATCCCCATTAGTTGAAGCCAACTGTTGATACGATTCAAAGAGTCAGCATGGCAGGAAAAAAGATTTATTTGAAAGAACGAGAGTGCTAAGTGAGTACACTCTCCACCACACCCACGTTAGAATGTAATAAAAAAATTTCTTAATCTGCAAAATATTTCCCCCTAAAGCCACCAGCTCCCATGTAAATTTGCATGGTTTCTATGCGAATATATTTTAACACGTCTCATTACTACAAAACAAGACATTTGATTTAATCTGAAATACTTGAATATATTATGAGAATGCATTTTGAACATAAAAATGGGAACTAGGCCGGTCGCGGTGGCTCACATCTGTAATCCCAGCACTTTGGGAGGCCAAGGCGGGCGGATCACGAGGTCAGGAGATCGAGACCATCCTGGCTAACACGGTGAAACCCCGTCTCTACTAAAAATACAAAAAATTAGCCGGGAATGTTGGCCGGCGCCTGTAGTCCCAGCTACTCGGGAGGCTGAGGCAGGAGAATGGCGTGAACCCGGGGGGCGGAGTTTGCAGTGAACGGAGATCG